>NW_027526422.1:48293894-48402867 GCF_048455015.1 Haemaphysalis longicornis | reverse complement strand
ATTATGTAAGAATACTATAGGATATTTACAATGGGTCCACAGCTACTAAAGTCAAACCCGTTTATAGCGAACTGCAATATCCACTGCGATTAGTTCGATATATCCAATAGTTCGATATAGCCGAACCCGCTTATAACGAACTTATTGTTACGAGTTCGCAATCCGCGGGAGCCAGCCCCCTTCCCAACTCCGCCATCCCCGCATGCAGAAACGAACACAGTAAATTAGCCATTACCATACACAAAATAATCCATTTATTGCAAATAATAAAGCTACTTTCCGCCTTAACTGCCTACTTTGCAAAAAAAGCGGTGATTTTTGTTTTCACTTTCGTTTTGGCGGCTTCAACTAGCATAGCATTCACTACACGAAACATTGTTTACACAAGTTCGAGTCCGGGTCCTCCAAAATCTAAGAAGCATTGGCGGAGCACATCGACTGCCGAAAGCGCTTCATTTTAAGCGTCGGACGGCTTTCACTCGCGACCTCATCGGGAACGCTGGCGAGCTCTTCCCACAGTTCACCGATGCTGCTGTCTTGGTCCGGACTCGCGGAATGGGCGTGTTCCATCGTGACTCCCGCGCGTCGGAAACAGTCACGGAAAGTGTCGGGCATCACGTCGCTCCCTGCGAGGCGCAATGTCTTGGCTCTTGCTCCGTGGTCGCGAACATTCCACATCTCCATCGCCGCTTCGAAACCATGCATTTCGGCAGCCATTCTAGGCGCGCAGAGTTCGATATATCGGATGTGAACTTCGTTATAAGGAATATTTTTCCCATGTATTTCTGTAACTGAATTATTTTTGTTCGATATATAGCATAATTCGCTCTATCCGGGTTTGTTATAGCCGGGTTTGACTGTATCATCCTCCATAAGGAGAGCAGTAAAATACCTATAAGGAAGGGCGTCAGGCAAGGAGACACGATCTCTCCGATGTTATTCACATCATGTTTACAAGAAGTATTCAGAACATTGGATTGGGAGCAGGTGGGAGTAAGGGTTAATGGAGAATACCTCAGTAACCTCAGATTTGCTGATGAGTTGCCTTGTTAAGTAACTCGGCGGAAGAATCGCAAAGCATGCTTACCGCACTGGACAAACAGAGTAGAACCGTGGGGCTTAAAATTAATATGCAGAAAACTAAAGTAATGATCAATAACCTCGGGACAGCACAGCGGTTTGAGATAGGTTGCGAAGCCGTGGAAGTGGTAAGCGAATATATCTACTTAGGCCAAGTTGTGACCCGGGATCCCAACCATGAGGTAGAGATAATTCGAAGGATAAGAATGGGGTGGAGTGGATTTGGCAGGCATTCTCAGATAATGAATGGCAGCCTACCATTGTCCCTGAAGAAGAAAGTGTATGACAGCTGCATCTTACCGCTACTCACCTACGGGGCAGAAACTTGGAGGCTCACTAAGAGGGTTCACTTAAATCAAAGACGGCTCGGCGAGCAATGGAACGGAAGATGATAGGGGTAACATTAAGGGACAAGACGAAAGCGGAGTGGGTCAGGGAACAAACGCGTGTTAAGAACATATTAGTAGAAATTAAGCAGAAGAAATGGACGTGGGCAGGGCATGTAATTCGAAGGCAAGATAACCGTTGGTCATTAAAGGGGCCCTGAAAGGCGTTTTGAGCACACTAAATGAAGTAGCGCAATCGTTAGATTGGGTCGTCAAGGTCATCTGGGCCAAGTATTACACTTTTACGCGCAACGGAAAGCTCACACTTTTGTTGCAAAGTTTGTCGCTTTTTTCTCACCCTTTCCTTCGTGTTTTTGGACGCCGCCATCTTCACATGTCTACATCATCGATTCCCAGATGTTCGTCATGAGCTAGACCTCCTGCTATTGGGCGGATTTTTCACGCAGTTCCGGCAAAGAGATGAGTCGTCTGCTCAGCGGTGGCTCGCCCGCTGATCTGCCAGCGGAGTGTCAGAGTGCTTGGAGATTTTACGTTCGTATTGAATGCAACACGGCCATAACACGACATGGATATTCTCTTACCTGAGTACGCTTCATAAAGAAAGCGTTGAAGCCCCGTGGCACTTCTTTCGTGCAATCGCAGAGAACGCCCAAAGCCGAATGCCCGGGTTTGACGGATACATTTTAAGTTCCACTTCAAAACAATCGAGAGATGCGTTTCGAACGAACACAACGTCACAACATGCGTTGCAAGTCTGAACCGCGATTGACAGACGATGGGTTGCCGCCTCCATGCCCGTCGTAAATTCGGCACTCACCTCGCGCGCGGTTGCGGGGACGAACAGCAAGTCACTTAACTCTGGCGTGCAAGCCGAGATGGCTTTTAGCCACGCACACTGCACATACCCCATGCGAGGTTGAGTCGTACGTCGCTCGAGAAAGATAATCCAGACCATGGGAAGCACTATCTACCCGCAGAAGCACAACGTCGCATTTCATCGCGAAACAAAGGCGTCCACAACACACACACACACACACCATCGCCTCCTGTAATGCCAAACGCATCTCACACTTCCCAATGGGAGTGAGTGGTACGCCTGCAGTGCCCACATGTCACGAGGTGGGGCCCCGAGCTGAACCGGGATCACGCAACCGTAACTGACTTCTGGGGCGGTTTGTGCCTTGTTGCCAAGGCAACCGATGTTTGAGATTGTCAAAGAAATGGCGCTCGCTCCAGCGCTAGAAAGCTCAGAGCCGCGCCGGAGCATGTTTTGCCAACGTTGCCGCTCTCCACCACGCGTCGCCCCAAGCTGAACTGGTCACATGATTGAAGCGTTTTGTGCACGGGTTCTGTATCGGTTTAAAATGTCTTTTTCACATGCCGCCGGCAGGAATTACCACCACCGCAAAATATGACCCGGCACCAGCGGGGCCACATCTGATACGGCGCTTTTTGGATAAACAGTGCGCGGTGCATGAGGGGCATGAGGGACCGAGCCCACGATCCTCCCCGAGCGGCTGCGAGTTCGCCGCCGATTAAAAGTCACGTGCTGCCCTGCAGCAACGCACACCGCGAAAGGGCAAGGCCAGGCCGCCGCACAAATGCGACCAGCTTTTTCGTTCGCTTTTCCAGCCTTGAGCGGAGTGAGGGATTCAAGGTGTCAACAAAGCTTGCCCGAAGCAGACGGCAGTATGAACAGCGCGATGGCGGAAGTACGTCACCGCCGAGGAGCGCAGCATCACGGCAGGGAAGGCTGGCGCGCCGTCAACAGCGGAGAGTAAGTTTAAAGGAGGAGGAAACGCGGCGCGACGGTAATGCGCGGTTGTTGATTAACGATTTCTCAACTAATACTCATTGCTTTAACAAAATTCTTGCGGGAGGAGATTGCTAATACATTGTCTTATTTGGTTACATGTACATCCATGCATCGGCGGAAGGTATTTCAGGACCCCTTTAAGGGTAACAGAGTGGATCCCTAGAGAAGGCAAGCGTGACAGGGGGCGGCAGAAAGTTAGATCGGCAGATGAGATCAAGAAGTTTGTGGGGATAAATTGGTCGCAGTTAGCGCAGGACCGGGGTAATTGGAGATTAATGGGAGAGGCCTTTGCCCTGCATTGGGCGTAGACAGGCTGATGATGATGATGACGACGACGACGACGACGACGATGATGATGATGATGATTACGACGACGACGACGACGATGAAATACTAGGATTACAGAATCACCGCGTATGGCGCCGCTCGATCTAGAGCGCTTACTGAAAAGTTTAATCTTGAACACACATACATATATACATACAATCAAATCAATGTCATCACATAATGTCCTTTACAATCTACCACCTTGCAAGATTGCGGGGAAACAACAAACAAACCACTGCAGATAATCACATCACACGTGTACAACCCCAGAAAAAAAACGACACTTTACACTCCATCACCCTTTTTCCAAAACAAAAAAACAAAAAAAAGGCGTCTGATAACATGACAGACGGTTGCCGGACACATGCTTTTGATACAAATTGCTTCGAGTACCTTTCTCATGGCCCGCTTTCCGTGTTTGTCAAGAACGAGTGTATGTGTGGCAACTCCGGACGGCACGTGGCCAGTTTTTGTTTGTCATTAATGAACGTGTGGGGCAACTCCAGACAGTCCAAACACTGCTTGCAATGCATAGCTAAATACATTGCAAGCAACGAGCTATGATGTTCGCGAACGCGAACGTTAAGTCAGCGGCCAGTCTGGCCTATGTATTTCTTTGGACACTTGAAAGGGTTAATGTGAACAACGTATTTGTTCCACAAATTTGGTACCGTGTTTTACTCCGCTGCCTTCCGTCCTTTTTTCTTTCTTGTTCGCTAACCTTTGCGGCACTGGGAATAATTTGGCCAATTTGTCTTGGTTTGAAAACACGATGCGCACCCCATGCATTGATGCCACTTTCTCCGTCCTGTGTTCTTTCTTGTCCAAGTTTTGTTTGCGCTTTATCCATCTTGAATTTATACCAGGACTCTCAACTCTCAGTTCTTTTCTAGAGCCGTATAACGGTAAAGTCAGTGGAAAAAGCCGGGGTGTCCTGAAGACCGGGGCTTAGGGCAAACGAGTAAGGTGTACAGTTCCTTTCGACTCCTTTGAGCACTGGCTGCATCGATACACCCCGTACACTCTTAGGCAAAAAGGACTAAAATAGGGACTAAAATACAGCCGTTAGTCTTCGCGGGCGACCGTTCATCTTCAAAGGGAGTATCTGCGGCAGACTACGTGCCGTGTGCATAAATTCGGACTAACTGTTCGTCCCCGCCGATGTATAAGGAGTAACGGGAAGACGAAACGCATGCAGTTAGTCTCTTTGCTGCGTCGTTAATCCCCTAATGGCGTCGTCGTTGCCCTTTCGCGCATATGTCTGCGAACAGTTTTATATTTCCAAAACACAAGCCATTGCAGTCACTGGGTGCTTTAGATGGTGCCACGGGAGAAAATATTGATGTTAGTTATAAGAAAATCGCCTAGGGTTAGTAGAGCGGCGGGTAATGGCAAGGAGCGGCGAAGCGCGATTGCCATACGCTTCTTGGCGAGGTTATGTTGATACGCTGTGTTGCATTCGATTCGTGCGAGATAATAACGGCCAATGAAAGCTTTCAAGCGCCTTAACAGTAACTCAAAAATTAGTGACAATAGCAAAAGTGGATTCCTGAGCGTAATGAATATGTATATGTTTAACATACTAGAAATAAACGCATGTTGCTGATGACAACTGCAAAACAAAAATGCTCGCTACAGGTAAGCGTCTCGAAGTTATCTTTTACACTCGGTACATAACTGCCTTGGGCACCAAAGCTATGACAATGCTGCAACTGCTGTAAAACCCGCTTGCATTTCGCAGTCGCAATCGTCTAGCGACGCGAATTTGAAGAATTCAGGCTAAGCAACACCAAATTCGCTTTCGCCGATACAGGAAAATATGGCATGTTTCCTTATTCTGACACTCACACAGACGACACCTTTCACATACGTTACATAGAGCACTTAACATATGTATCGAACACTAAGAAAGCACTTAGCACAAAGCTTGTGCTAATTTGTGCGGAAACAAATGAGTCGTCCGATCGTCCAGCTACCTATCTCAACTAGGCGACGACGAGTTGATTGTTATTTAAGAAAAAAACTATGGTTGTAAGGCTCTACTTCGAATCGAACTGAGCAATAGTCCCTAAACCTAGCAAAGCGCTAAGCGCAAGGCGCAAAACGCGGTCACGTTCGCTTGCACCGATAGAAATTCCGGCACCAGTTGCAATGAATCTGTTGCGTTATGCACATAACTACACGCTGTACACTTGAATATTATCTGCCGCATCAACCATCCGGCGGCGTGGTCTAGCGGATAGCGCGTCGGGTTCCTTGTGTATAATTCCGGGCGTCTGGGGTTCGATCCCTGCCGGTGCTGGCGTTTTTTTTCTTTTTTCTGCACTCTACGCAGTTCGTCCTTGGGGAGTATCGGAACGGACCATCCGGGTGGGGGACTAACCGTTCGTCCCCTCGCAGTTAGTCCCCAAAGGGACTAATGATTGTGGCAGAGGCCGTTAGTCCCCGAAAGGACGAACTTTTAGTCCTTTTTGCCTAAGAGTGTAGTCCCGACAGATGCGTTCAAATGGTCGCTCGAAAAGAGTGGGAGAGTTTATTGTGAGGTCGGTGGGAGGTTGGCAAGCGTTTTCACGGGTAGTTGAATTATTTCCTGAGGCACGACTTCTCACTTACCTCGTAGGCCTGTGTGTTTGATGTATATATCTTCGTATGTCCCTAGAAAGTGTCAATTTTAGGAGCTGAAACATGGTGCGGCTTCTTTCAGGGCCAGCTATGTAGCACGTATACAATGTGGCTTTAGTAGGAACCAAGCTGTGTCAATAATACTCCTTGTCGGGCGATACATAGCTACGAGATACGGGATCATGACCCTCTTCTTCATGCCTCATTTAACTGGCGCAATGCGGGGGGTTGCGATGATTGCACGCGGAACCGCATTACGAGCTGCAAATCTTTGATTCCCCGGCCATTTCACCCGCGTTCTATATTTCGGGATAAACGGTTGAATGCTTTGCAAATTTCCCAAATTTCTGTTCGTAGAAATTGGCCTGTAAATTCAACCTCGCGCCGCTCGCAAGGCCCCGTCCGACAAGGCACGCCATCGCTCACCGTTGCATCTTCCGTTCAATAAATCAATATAATCGTATAAGCACCTCGTTTAACTCCCTCATTAGTCTTGAAAAAAAAAATAGCCTCCATAACTCCTCACGGCGTGAGAGCCTCGTACCAGATATGGCCGATTCAATCGCAAATATTCTAATCACAGTATGTAGAGTGAGCGTGTAGAGCTCGCTATTAATTGACGATCTGCCCTAATTGTCCTGTTTGATGCGAATGTCCATAAGCACTGTGCAAGCGATATAGTCGCGCGCTACAATCCTTTCTCATAAGCTAATATGGGGAGCGATTGATCGATTAACCTTCCGATTAATCGACTAATTCCTTAGTCGCGATTAATTTTTTTAACCGGTTAATCGGTTGATGTCGCGTAAGCAACATGAATTAAGAGTGTCAGGTTGAAATTCGGCGCAAACATGCCGAGGTTCATACTCGTGTTCACATAACAGGTCTTAAGTCACAACAGGAAACCATGCAGCTGAGTATGCTCAGAAATGATGGAGATAAAAACCGCAAGAGCCAACATGGGCGTGGAAAGTGGGTGTTTTTGATATCAACACAAGGACCTATACAGAGTACAGCAATCGGCAAACGGGAGCTTAGACCATTTTGGCACTAGACAGACGAACCGACGTACGTAAACCACGATTGCTCGGCGCCCCAGGTGAGAACATCGGCGCGGGCCGATATTCCTCATTCGAGAAATAGTGCGAAGGATGAATGGTGATCCGTGCCCCGGCCGCAGCAGCGACATGATTATGATCATCTTACATTATCTGTGTCTGTGAACAAACCTACGAGAGTAATATTGCTCGAAAATGTTAACTTGTTTGCCAGCGGAGCACCGCGAACTCGCTATGAATACATGAAGTACGTGACCATGTCGGCCACGTGACAGTAAAAATACCCGCCAAGCGCGAAATATTCTTTTTTTTAATAATTTTTGGTGCAAATAAAGTTTTATTGCTCCTCCCAGCTCCTTACTTTTTTTTTCCTCCATAAACCAACGCAGCCGATTAATCGCTCAATTAACCGATTAAAGCTTGCCGACTAATCGGGTTAAAAAAAAAATTCTAACCGACGCTCAGCCTTACTAATAATGTTTAGAGCGCATTGTTTAGTTGGGAACGACTCGAAACGTGCTCATGAATTTAAACAGAAAAAGATAGCGGCAGCGTGGCTGCGCCAACATAAAAAAAAAAACTGTGGCTGATTCTTCTGTCATAGGAATCGGTAAACACCAAAGGGATATGTGCAGCGAAATCTGCTGCAGAATATGGTTTGCGGGTCGGCGGCTGTCTTGTGGGTGTGCTTGGCGAGTGACGTCCTGCTGGCGGGTCGCTTCGGCAAAGGTGTACTGGCGTCATTTCTTTGACGGATATGACGTCAGGTAAATCTTGGTGTATCCCGGCATAAAACACTTTCGTGTTAAAATATAAAATCCGAAAACGAACAACCCGAAGTATAGCGTACTCTTTAGTAAAAAAGGTTGCTTCCCCGCAAGAAGACCCTGTGTGCCGGGGCGCACCCTTTACAGGCAGTCTGCTTCGTTGTACTGGCGTCACTCCCGTGGCGGATATGACGTAAGTGATATCTTTGTGAATCCCGGAATAAAACACTTTCGTGTTAAAACGAAATAGAAACATGCTGCCATGTCGTGGATGGCCGTTGCATTCAGTAGAGTCAGTTATGGAGCCCAGCGACGGGTAATATATCCCCCTTGTATTACATTAAAAGCCAAAAATAATTGTTTAGCCCCATCGTCGTCTGAAAACTGCACGGAAGCCAGTCTACGGGTATCGTTCAGAGTACTGATTTATGTACGCAGTACGAGAAAAGAGAGGAGCGGTACAGTTCAACAAAAGGATAAAAATTGCTATTTACACATTTCTAAACCTAATTATCACGGGCGAAAGCGGGGATATGCATACAATGTTTCGTGAAAGTTTCCCTTTGCTTGTGATTGCGTAGCCTGCTGTCTAGATATGCCTACTGGATGATTGGATGCATCCTTTCGCTTGCACTGAAGAGCATGCACTGGCAGCCCACAGCCCAGCTGGCGCGCCAGCAAGGGCGAGAACGAGGGACCAAGCGCAGGCGAAGCATCCGCTAAACCCTCGCCTAGTTTTGTAGTTAACTTGCGCTGAAGCGCATTCACACATGGCTCAGCCGGCGCTGAGCGATCAAGCGCAGGCGAAGCAGCCTTTCATCCCCGGCTAGTCACGTGACACATCAGCGGCAAAACTCCGCCTGAACGAAGTGATAAGAGAGGCGCAGCTTCCGCGACGGCGACTGAAGGGCACTTGCGAAGCGATTAATGCTCTTTAACGATGTAGCGCAGTAGAGCTTTCACTTCAGAAAGGATAATAGTACTGGCCTGGCCTCTGAAAAAGCATAGTCGTGCATTAGGGATCAAAGAAGGCGAGTTAACTGCAGGTAAAATTACCGCTGGAGCACTGCCTTTCGATCGAGACGAGCCGGTCACGTACAGGTGTAGCGTGCGCCAAGAAAACAAGTGGACACAACGCTCGGGGTAAGGGGTCTTACTCGTAGACCTTACACAGTTCCTGCGATCACCGCTGGTGGTCGTACTAGTTTCCGGCTAAGGACATCGACAGGCAGGTCTAGATTTATGACGCCGGGACTCGTAAATAACCGAATGGGGGGAAAAGGGCTGAAGGGGAAACGAATCCATTTGCTGAGCCATTCTTCAAGCGGAAAGCGGGTGGGCTCCGGTAGAGGAGAGCTGTGGAGGGGGGGGGGGGGGGGGGGGAAGGGGAGGGGGGGGGGGTTCCCCGGGTGCGTATATACGAGACCGAAAGTGCTGGCAGCGGGGTTTTATGGGCTCTCCGCGAGATCCTTGCGGGAAGGGGGGAAGAAAGGGGAAAGGTGTGCGGAGATGGTGGCGGACGCACAATATTGCTCGCGGCCGGCCTCCGACGCGCAGCCCCAAGCATCGGGGCCATCCAGCTAGCCGGCTCGGGGATTCTTGCTCTCCGGGATGCTGCGCTGACCGCAATTAGAAGGGCACACTTCCCTCCTCTTGCGCTTCCCTTCTCCCGTGCGTGCTTCACCTTTTTAGTGGACGCCCCGAGACACCACCGTCCCTCGCGGACATCCTCTGCGCTGGTCGCTCCTTGTCTCGTAAGCCTTTTATCTCTATTTTCGCACCCTGACAAATGACCCCCGTCCACGGCGTGCTAGTGGCCCGTGCGTGCGAGGGAGGCCACGTTCAAGAATTAGTGCCAGCGGCGCTGACACCTAACGAGTTGCGCGCGCGCGAAAGTGTCTCGACCATGCGGTCCCGAAAGGTGATGCAAAATGTATAAAGCGCTTTTTTTGGTATACAGTTAAACCTAGCTGCAGTCAGCGTCCGAGGAAGCACGGAAATGTTGTATCAACAAGTTTCGGCAGAGGAATCGGCTCAGAACAATCTACACAGCAAGTGGTTAGAAAACGAAAATATTTTGTTGTTCAGGGAAGCGCGGTGTTGACCACGCTTGTGTTGCGTGTTATTCGTGTGCATGGTCCCGGAGTTGCACGTAAGCTGCGAAAGTTACAGCAAGTATGATGTTCCAAACCGCTTTAATGATCGAACGTGGATAGCTAAGGTACTAGTATACCTAATCAGGGGCCCATCTGGAATCTCAACTTTGGGGGGCTGTCGAAATCCTCCTAGGGGGGTGTTGGGGGGCTGTTGGGGGTGGGGGCTGTATAGATATCTGGGCGGGGGGCTCGTGGTTGTGGAATCTTCTTTTGCGGGGTGCCAATATCCTTCTGGGGGGTATTGAGGGGGGGGGGGGGGGGTATAAACCTATGTACCTAATGAAGGTTCAAAATTTCACGTATACATGACAGAGCATAGTTTATGCATTCTTGCATACATATGGTTTCATAAATGTGAGGTTGTCGGGGCCTTCAAACTATATACTACAGTAGTATCGATGAACTGTCCACAGAAACTTCAACTTAAGGAAAAGATTCCCCTACTTTATTTCCTTTTGCCACGTTGTTTGTTTTTTTCCTTCGTGCATTACAGCATAGTTTGCCGAAAAGCTCAACTTTTGCAAAGTCCGGTAGCCTCCCCACTATCGGCGCCTTCGGGACAAGGTAGGAAACGAAGAAAGATGTCACAGAAGGGACCAGGCGAGACGTGAGCAAAAGTTGGCCGAAGCGGAGATAACGGGACTTACATATGTATAGAAGAAACACAGTGCAATTCGGCCTGGACGGGCTCAGGGCCCTGAACACCACACTGGGGTTGGGAATAGGGCAAGGAAAGCAATTAACCGAACTTTCGCTGTCCTCTATTTGTCGTGCGCGGACATCCCCAGGCCCGCAGCGTGACCAAGATGGACTTCCGCGGACGGGGGAGCGGACCCACCTAACGCGGCTCTGTAAGGCAGCCACACCCCACAAGCCAAGCGCTGTAGGAAAAGCTCGACCGAGGGGCGCCGAATCACGTGGCATTTGGAGCGTCGTATGTCAACCTAATGCACGCGTCTGTCGGCAGCCCCGCATCACTGCTGGCCCTCTCGCAGAGCTCAATCCCCCTTTTTCCTCCTCGTCGTCAGGAACCTTAGACTTGAACGCCACCGAGGTAACATGCTTAACAGGTCTCCCGCACATGCAGCGTAAGCATCCCCAAGTCTAAATCCTTCTAACTCTAACCAGATCACGCAATTTGACGCTTGGAATGCGAAGCCTTCGATGAAGTGATGAAACAAGAACGAGAAGAGCTGGAAACTAGCGAAGCGCCAGCGACTCCTCTGGTCACGGCGTCGTTGCTTGAACTCAACGGCGGGCCGAAAAGATCACTGTCAGATGCACACTCGCATTCAACGCGCAGTGAGTTTCGCGCACCAACCAGTATTAATGAGAAAATGCCCTCTCTCGTTAATCTTCGTCGCAGTCCGGTCGCCACGGCTTCCCTGCCGTGCGAATGCGCGGCAGTCCATCTTACTCCCGCTGTATGCGCTCAAAATCCACAGCGCCATTCCCCAATGCTGCCTGCCTCGCTTGCTTATGGCTAGCATATCGTATAACGGTGTTCCATCCTGATGTTGCGTTGAACACTAGCCAGAGCTCGTAGTGTTCACCTGGCCATACCAATGAACCGTATAGCTTGGTTTACGTAGCTGGCGCCGTGCCCAAATTATGTGAAGCAGTTGCACCCACAATACTAAGGGTACACGGAATAATGCACGCGTGTCGAGGTTAGCTCACACTTGGTCGAACAATGACACTGGCGCTGTGGACTCAGACAAGTTGAAGAGAGATTGAAGGAGGCTGAAAACTGTTTGGGTGTTATAAAACTAACGTAATCATCACCTCATAATTGCGCTTGATTGAAATTACTCATAGCCGTAACATTTCTTGTTAGGGAGTGCGCTATAAAATGTGCAAAATTATAGTGTTCCGAACAGCTCTCCAAAAAGAGCAGTTAAGATACGCTTTTTGTTCACAGAATATATGCCACATCCGTGCACTTGCGTCACTGAGTCACCCCACTTCAACAGAGTCTGTAATCAGGTTTCTACGCTAAAAAATGACGTTGTTCTAAAAAGACCTCCGCCGGCTCTTTTAATGTTAACATTCTGTGATGGGAACTTGCTCTTGGCTATCCTTTTTCATTTAAATGTGCTACGCTGCAGCCGTACCGGAGCTACTACACAACAAGTTAGAGATAACGCCGACTTGGCATTTCACACTAGAAATCACGATCTCGCCTTAAAGGAGCCCTCTCCGTTCAGCATGGCGAAATTTCTCTCTCTCTCTCTCTCTCTCTCTCTCTCTCTCTCTAATCATCCAAACTCGAAGTGAGTGCAGTGTGACAAGTTTTGTTCCCCGCTTGAACGAGGCCTTCTTGCACACTGGCATGCAGTACACGCTATTGTAAGGCAAATTTCCTCCTTCTCAAGGACGGTACATATACTGTAGGCATAAGCGACTTCAGTACGAAACACGTGCTGCAGAAAAACCCCTGGAAAGTCTTCAGGGCCCTTTGGCCTCAGTCGCTTTACACGCCTTAGTCGCCAGGTAAATTGAACGGAATAAAACTGTAGAGGGGAGAGCCCTCGACGTACATGCAAACAAATTTGTCGCTGTAGCTATACGCTAGACCTCATACCGGCGATACAAAGGAGCCGAGAAGTGTAGCCAAGTCGCCGTGCACTCTCAATTTTTCGGTCTCCAATAGAGCCCCCTGAAAGAAGCCAATTCGGCGGGCAATTGCTAAACCTGGCCACCGTGATCCTTAGCCGCGGGCTTGTGGCGCATCCTTCGCGAGGAGCTGCTGTTTGCCGACGGGCGAAGCAGGCTGAGAGGAACAAAGGGGGCCGTGGGGGACAACGGCCAGCAAGACGCGCGCGTCGCCGCTCTTGCTCCTTGCAGGGACGAACGAACAAGAGGGACGCCCGGCCAATCAAAGGCGAATTGGACGAATTGGCCGGCCGTTCGAGAAAATCCAATAACGTCCCCGTGATGAGCGTACCGCGCTGCGGGTTTTCCCTCAGCCGCCCGCGGTTCCCGTCTCGGCCTGTTTGCTTCTCGCTCCGCCCCCGCGTGTTGTGTGTGTGGCCTGTCCTGTTCTGGTAGCACTTTTTTACCCGCATTCACTCCCTCGCTTCTTTTTACCCATCCCATCCTGTTGCCAAGGGTATTTCTTTTTCGTGCTGCAGTGTGGACCTGGGCGTCAACCTCCGTCTCCCTAAATTCCTTCAAAAAGACTGGGAGGAAATATCCTAGTCCGGGGCATCGCCTGCTGGAATTCTTTCGAGGAGCTTAGAAAGACTCCAAGTTTCCGCCCGATAAGTCATTAACCTTTCATTTTGTTTGGTGACACAGTTGTGATTGTGATTGATTGTAAGATTTAACGCGCCAACGCAACGCAGGTGATGAGGTGCGCTGTAGTGAATGGCTAAAGATTAATTTTGACCACTTGGGGATCTTTAACGTGCGCCGAAATCTCGTACACACGGGCGTTTTGGTTTTTCGCTTCCATCAGAAAAGCGGCCGCCACGGCCGGGAATCGAACCCGCGTCCTCGTGCTCAGCACCACAACGCCTTAGCAACTGAGCCACCGCGGTGGGTTAGTGACACGTTGTACCGTGTACTGTTTATTACTTCGGAGGGCTTGCCGAATGGACCACAGTGCGCACACTTAACATTGCTTACGGGCAAGAATGCGAAATCACTGTATTTTCGGGGTTGAAATGTCCTCTGGTAGTGCTTCTATACGTGCATTGCCTGCGTAGGAAACGATCAGAGACTGCGACTGTGGTGTAGCAAGTATTCTCGTGTTTTAGCGCTATCCCTTCGCAAGGAACACCTGCAGTGCTCTGACGCTAAACACCGTTCTATCTCCGAAAGACCTAGCCGAATCAAACCGGCTTGGCCAGATGTATAACCGATGAGTGTGGCAGCCTAACAGCGACGGCATTCTTTCTCTCAGAAGGCAAGCACGACCGACTGGCCGCTTTCCCGATGACATGAGTCCATGCAGGCCTACGCGTTGCCTAGCAACGGAGGTGCACTCTCCTTTTCTTCCTGTTTTATTTTTAAGGCGCGGAGCATGCTTGATGACATATTTGTACGACTATTTTCGGTCACAAGAACAACCGCTGCCTTTTCTCGTAGTGCGGCATATAACCTTTTCGCTGTAAACTTTAAGTGATTACTCCCATTCTGGAAGCCCCAAAACTGGATTCATTAGGTATTTACTGACTAGATGTTTCGGCGGCTCACGATTTCAGTGGCGCCACTCTGTTCAGAAGCAAAATGTGCCCATTGCTCCTCGGGGAAAAATTGCAGTCAGCTGGCATGACAGGTTTATAAGTGCATTTACTCGACCTCGTTTCATTTGACCTGACCTGACAGCAACTCTGCATTAACTTGGTTTCAATTAATTCTTTCTGGTTCAAAGCAAATGCAATGGGCGAACAAGAAGACTTTACAATTGCTGTTGTGTTCCACCTTGTCTTCGTGCTCGGTGTTCATTGTTCGTGACCATGGTGCAAACATTGGTAATAGACATCACGGTTATACCACCCCGCAGTGCTGCGGCACTCGTGGTCAGTACATCCAATGAATCGCTGCAATGAACGAGTCAGGACATCCATTAGGTGACGGGATAGCGCGTTCAGACAACCGTCTGAGTTGCTGCATCTAATGCGTCAGTACGTCCAACGAGTCCGCACGTCCACCGGGTCATTACATCCAGTGAGCCGGCGTCACAAGTCAATCAGAGCTATACATCGGCGTTGATAGTCAGCGCATTGCCCTCGCCCTGCTGCTTTGGCCCCTTGATATGCGCTATAACATGGCACGGAAGGAGAACAAAAATTCACGCATCTCTACGAAGTGAATCATGACGAGTGGGCGAAGCACTGGGGATCGTTTTTACCGTAGATCACCCGTGGCATTGCCCACTCGCGCATGTAAATGAGTGACAACGCGTGTGTACAGTATATATAATTCCAATCCAATCCAATCCGATACAATTCAATTTAATCCAATCCTATCCAGTCTAATCCAACAAAATCCAATACAATCCAAATCCAATTCAATGGTCCTCGCGCATGCGCAACACTGTGCACACGGACGCCAAGGCCCGGACAAAGGGAGGTCCCAAGGTGCTTCTCCCGTAAAAAACAGCGGCAGATCACACGTCCGATGGGAGAGACGCCTCAATCTTCACGGCCGGCGTGCATATATAGCAAGAGCACGCACAACTCTCTCATCCCGTGTCCCCAGATTGTTTTCCCGAAATGCTTCGTGGAAAGGGGTACATATTAAACGCATTGGTAAGCACTCGTTCTCTCGATTTTTTTTTTGTTTTTTTTTAGTGTGTGCGCTGTTTTGCCTGTATGCCTTAATTAACAAAAAATAGAGCGCGCAACCTGTAATTAAGCTATTCGCGCGGTTAGACCGCCGGCGATAGGCCTATTTCTTGCTCCCTCTCTTTTTTTGCGAGACTCGTGATCCAGACAAATTATGTATGATATATGTTCGTCTTCAGCCACTCTCTTATTTTAATCTTTGTTTTCTTGCGTTCGCCTATGAAGAACAGGAAGCAAGAACAGACTCATGCGAACTTTGTTCCTTGTTTGTTCCACAAGGTGGCGACACAGCGCCATCCTTATCTATTATTATTATTTAACCCGCCTCGAATGCACCTTCTGCTTTAGCCTGAAGTGATAAGTATACGGACCGAGGCGGTTGCGATGATACGATCTACGTTTCATACCTTCCTTTCAATTAGTTTTGTTCTTGGTATTTTGCGTCGCACGTGCACGTGTGGTGAATGAGCTGTAATTGTGGGATATAGATGTGAATACATTAAGCACGGGGGAAAATTAATAACTAGCTTGGGGCCGGCCTCAACTAAACTGATATTCTTTGCGAACGAATCCATCGCGTTTGTAATCGCGGCGACGTCTGCATTAATCGGAGCAATCATTTACAAAGTGCAATTTCTCCCTCGTTTTGTTCTTTATTTTCATGCATGTGCTTTTCGATAGTACTACCCATCCGTAACGAAGCGAGAGGTGCGGGTCTCTTAATGACCGCTCTCGAAAGATGATGACTGAAACTAAGGAGCGCTGAGTGCTCAACGCGGTCAACTTCGATGGTTATTGTTTCTCACGTGTTGCTGAAGCGGTACTCAATCTTGGCTGCTCGTTCTCGTATGACATTCAAGATGAAAGTTGTAAGACGGGTAGTATTTTTTTTAATGAGATGGTTAATTAGGCTGCGCCAACCACGGAATATCGCACGGTAGCAGCGCAGTAGCGGTCCCAGAGATTTTTTTTTTTTTTGGGGGGGGGGAGGGGGGCGGCGAATGAAAAACCGCTCCCCTCCTTGCACCGTACGTGAAGTAACCCGCTTGCGCACAAATCTCTTAGCGGCACAGTTGTTTTTGGCCCCCCTTAGGCGGTACAACGGCTGGCTCGAGCCCGCATTTCTGACGGTCGCAGCAACACGTATGCCACCTCGCACAAGTGGGATGCTTAAAAAAACAAAAAATAAGAAGCTGAGGACCTCTTTGGGGGGGGGGGGGGATCGCCCCCTTCGCCCCCTCTTTGGGACCGCCACTGGAGCAGCGTGCATTACTGCCATTATTATAAAGTGTTGCGCAAGACGCCACCGCGGGTATGTGTTACCCTGTGGAAACGTCATGCTTTAGTACGCTTCGGAGTACGAACACTAGGGTCAGAGTATCACGCGGTTTCTTGTAGCCTACCCTCTTAATGGTTGCACTCTGATTGATTGATTGATTGATTGATTGATTGATTGATTGATTGATTGATTGATTGATTGATTGATTGATTGATTGATTGATTGATTGATTGATTGATTGGAATGACTGTGTTGATGAGCCGTTTTTATAGAGCCTTGACCAATTATCCTATGCAGATTGTGCTGCTGTCGCTGAGCTCGGTTCGAGTTGTTGCGGAGGATTTCAACGTTTGTGTGGCTTAATTAAAACGTGAGCTTGTAAGCGCCATCGTCATCATTTTCCTTTTGTGTACTTTCTGTTACTGTGACAAAAAGCCATGGTTGATCGACCTTGCTACTTCTGTTAGGCTTAATGTTTGTTTGCGACATGCCCTGCAACGGCAAACTCGTTGCACATTACAGGAGTAGACACAAAATTTCAAAGCTTGTATAACTATGCAGAAAGGCCTCTTTTGATATGATGATATCCCCCAGGAAATTTCAACAGTAATCATTCCGCAAGTAATCATTCATTCATCATTATACTGAATGATTCGGCGGGTGATTGTAATTAGCCAAACATTGAATGCTTCAATCTTCAGCCAAAACCTAACACTCCGTCGCTTCTGTACACTGCTTCTTGTAAAATCATTACCGCACATTCGCTATTTCAATTTCTATCTCGTCCTACCAGGCTAGGCTCCACCTGAAATAATGTGCTTGACTTAATTTTTTGCAGTGACCAGACTCTGATCTCTTCTGTCACAACAATGCCAGGTATAAGCGACCACGAAGTCGTTACCGCTGAAAGTGCTTTATTATATCCATAATGACTATGGCTCTCTCTCCTGAGAGCTAGGTCAGTTCTTACGGAGTTTAGACACCATGCTACCAACCTGGATACTACATGGCAATTAATACTGCATGAAAATTGTTCAAAACTAAGCTTTCATCACTTATACGCACTAATGTCCCATTACGGGTGCTCTCCCCAAAGGGTAGAACTTGTAAGCCATGGATGAACAGCAGTCTCAAGGTTTTGATTAATCTCAGGCACAGCGTGTATCGAAAGTACCGCAAGTCACCACAACCCGAGCTTTACGAAACGTTTAAAGCACTAAATAAGAGTGTAGCTTGAGTCAGAACTCAAAATGGACTCAAACTCAAAATGGACTCAGAACTCAAAATGGACTCAAACTCAAAATGTACTCAGAACTCAGAATGGACTCAAACTCAAAATCGACTCAAACTCAATATGTACTCAGAACTCAAAATGTACTCAAACTCAAAATGTACTCAGAACTCAAAATGGACTCAAACTCAAAATGGACTCAAACTCAAAATGTACTCAGAACTCAAAATGGACTCAGAACTCAAAATGGACTCAAACTCAATATGTACTCAGAACTCAAAATGGACTCAGAATTCACTAGGTCTCAGGCGTACTCAAACTCAATCGGAATAAACTCAGTCGGGCTCACTCGGCCTAAACTCACTCAAGCTCAAACTCACCATGCCACACTAACCTCGCACTCACTCAAACTCAAACTCACGCGTGAGTTTCAGTCCAAATGAGTCTGAGTGAGTGGGCTCATGAGTGAGTTCGCCGACCTCTGAGCTTAACTGATGCGTAGTGCTGAACTTGAACATCTCGGTTGCCTAACTGATGGAATTAAAAAAAGAAACCGAAAGAAGTATGGAAGTACGTTAAAAGCAAGCAGGCCGTAACGGAAACGATTTCAGATAATATAGACAACCTTAACTTCTTCAGCGGAGACTTACCGGGTAAAGCTGAGAAATACAATTTTTATTTTCAGTCTGTTTACCTAGCGGCCCTCAATTAGTCAGGGAATATTCAGAAATTTTGAAAATATGTTTTACTGGACGTGGAGTCTTAGCTCTTCTACAAAAAATCAAAGTAAATGTCAAAGTATATATTAAAGTATATTCAAAGTATATATAAAATCAAAGTAAAATCACAGTGTCTATATATATATATATATATATATATATATATATATATATATATATATATATATATATATATATATATATATATATATATATATATATATATATATAGTCTGAAAAGATAAAAACTCGCAAAGAGCGCGCAAAAAATTAGGTTAGTAGAGACAGAGACAAACGAGAAAGACGTAGAAAATAAAAATAAGTTTACTGACGTTTCAGGGAGAGGACTCCCTTTCTTCAGAGTAAGGGTGCGTGCGTCTTTTCCCTGTGCAGACTGCTGCCTGAATAATCTCTGGCAGCACCAGTGATGCCAATTTAGCGGATTTTCCGCTAAATCTGGCGGATTTCATTTTGTCCTGGCGGGGAAAAAATTAGTCTAGCGGCTAGTGGATTTTTTGGCGGACCATTTTCATACATAGCGGATTTCTGGCGGATACCTCACGCAGTGCACCAATTCAAAATCGCCCTGCAAGAAAGACCTTATGACTTTGCTTTCAAGCTTGTTTAAAAAAGTCGTAATTCCGAAAGAGCAGATTGACGTTCTGACGTGCAGACTTGAGGACCACTTGAACCCCAAGCCATATCTGGGCTACGTGTTTGAGACGTACGTTAACAACGTGAAAGCTCAGAAGACCGACGGGTTCTCTCTCGCAGATGAAGCTGTGATGCGAGAAAGCTGCATAAGGTTTATTACCACGCTAGTAGATCAAATCAGACAGCGACTTCCCTACAAGATCACAGTACTCCAGGAAACATCACTCTTATCCATCGAAAACGCTTTGTGCGTCGTGAAGGAGCCATTGATTCCTCTGCTGGAAGCAATGACAGTGCCCCCTGAGACAACAGAAAAAATTTAAAACCAGTGGAGCAAAATCACCCTCCTGAACTGGAGGCAAATATCATCCACGCAGTCGTTCTGGTGTGAAGTTCACTCCTGTAAGGACGCCTGCGGCGAAAACCTGTTCGCCGAGCTGGCCAGATTTGCCATGTCGATGCTCGTGCTGCCGTATTCAAATGCCGAAGTAGAGAGGACGTTTAGTCAGCTTAAAATACTAAAATCCAAGCTGCGGAACAAGATGAAGCCTGAAACTAGAAACGCCATCTTCGTCGTAAGAGCGGGGCTGAAGCGACACCAGAAACGTTGTTTTGATTACGAACTTCCCGCGGCAGTTCTTAGTGCCATCGGGACATCTGCAACGTATGTGCAACCAAGTCTCCTTTCTGGTCCCTGAACAAGTACCTGAACAAGTTCCTGTAGAGATGATATCAGACGACGACAGCGGCGACGAAGACCTCGATGTGTTTTTTGTTGACCTGTGAGTTCTTTTTTTCATCAGTGTGAACATTTATTACTTCTAGCCTCATCTCTGATGAGGTTGACAAATGACGACCACCGCCGCACTGAATCTTCAAGTGTTCTAGTTAGACTCTTTGGAAGACTCTTTTATATGTTATTTCAGCTCTCGCAGTTTTGGGGAGATTCTAAGAATGATAAAGGTATTTATCATACGAAATTGCACTGTTTTTCTAACAAAATAGGCCCTAGCGGAAAATTTAGCGGATATGTTTTAGAATCTAGCGGAATCTGGCGGATTTCTTATGGCTTTTTAGTGGATATCTGACGCCCAGCGGTGGCAACACTGGGCAGCACCTTATCGTAAGACAAAGTTATAGTTAGAGAAAGGGAGAAACATCTTTAATGGGCGAGTGAGGTCAGCCAGGCTGGGCGCCCGACCTGCTTCAGCAAAAGGGGATGAAGGTGGGGAAGAAGTTAAAGAAAGCAGATTTTATATTAACCTGCCGGAGCTGTGAGGCAGTGCCTTCGGTACCTGTCAAGATTTATAAAGGAAAAATCAACTGTACTGCCGCGTTTCGATGCGTCAGCGTCTGACAAAAAGCTGACGCAACACAGGCTCCCGAGGGAGCATTTGAAATATGACCCACGCTTTTTTTTTTTTTGCAGTACCCTCCCATTCTGCTTTCCGTATACGCGTGAATTCTCGTTACTCACAACCCTACCCGCCGTCGTCTTGTGTTTGCTGTTCTTTTTCGGCCGCGATCTGAAGCAAATTTATGGAGCGAATACCCCGCTATGCCGCCAAAAAGGTGCCAACACAGAAAACGAAATAAGCCCGCACTCTCCCGCCAACTTGTCTATCTGTGTTTATCGCTTTCTTTTTTTTCTCGTCGCCACCAGCTTGCAGCTAGCGCCTGCGGAGGCGGGCACGTCCGAAAGGATAGGGTTTCCAACCCCGCGCTGAATTAGGTTGCGCACGAACCGGCGGCTGTCAGCCTGCCGGAGAATGCCGAACGAGGGAAATAGCAACGACAACAAGAACAGCGAAAAGGAGAGATCGAAGACCAGACAACTCCGGTAGCGCGGGCGAAAACAAATGAAGCAACTTCCACGGGCTACACATGCGTGGCAGCAACGGAAACTACAGCAGCAGCACCGGGAGCAGCTTACGCGCAGCGCGGGAATCGAGTAACAGCCGCTTTCGTACGAGTTTTTCCCGGGCCATACGTGGCGCAGCCGACTCTTGGCAACAGGCCGTGCGCGGGCGGCCGCGCGGAGGTTGGAACGCCAGGAGGCCCGGGAGCTTCGGCCCTGGCTGCCGGCGGCCGCGGCCGTAACCTATGATAATGGCGGGCTCGATACGGACGTGACCGCAATGCCTGGCGTCGTTTGACCGCTTTTCTCCCCTCCTTTCCCCACTGCTATAGGCTTGTTTCCCCGTTTTGCTCGATGCTTTTGTCTTTGCCGCGCCGTCTCGACGTGTGCTGGCTACGCAGTTTGGAACGCGACGGGAACGAGGGGGGGAAACCACAACTGCGGCAGTTCGGCGGGCTTTTCCTGTGTTTGTTCGCTGCAGAAAGGGTAAGGCGCGTACCTCAGTGCACCACTTTAGTTTTGTTCGCGTTCACGTGAAGGGGAACCGACCGCTATATGGGGTGGTCGAATTGCGCCAGTCTTTGTCGGACACGCAACTTTCGCGACAAGTCAGGGCGAACGCTGAACGAAGAAGAAAGAGGGAAGGATTCTGTTGGGGTAAGGGCAGGTTGTCGCTGGCATAAACGTATGGCCGCCGGGTATTAATAAGAAAAACGCCATAAAAGCTTTTTTTTATTTGTTTGATTTTTCTTCACCTGTTTATCGCACTGCCAACCGGATTTAGTCCGTTACTTTCGTTGAATTCTGCCCGTTTCTTATGTTCGCGTTGCTGAGATGCGTGAGATGCGTCTCAATTGTTAATGCTGCATTTGCGAGAATTTTGTTAATAAACATTTCGCCTGAACGGGGAAGAGGTGGTAGGCGACTGAGGTAGACAGTGAGAGGGGTTTTTCTTTCTCTTCTTTTTTTTTTTTTACACTGGATGGTCGATCCTACTGTTGAAGGTGCATGGCTGGGGATGACGAGGGGGACCGTAACAGCCTTACCCCAGGCACCAGTAAAGGTTAACCTGCTAATAAAAGGGCTCTCTCACCAAGGCAACGACCGTCTCAACCACAAAAAATGCTTCAATGCGGCTTTCATTTGATTCTTGACCCCCTGTGTTGCCTGGATCTGCCCCAATTTTTTTTTCTTGTTCACAAACTTGAAAATCTTGGAAAAACCACCGACTGGAGATACCAACAGCGCCGCCAACGCATATCTTACTATTTCTACTCTTGTGAAGGAATAAAAAAATGTAAAGTGGGTGAACCAGGTGAACCAGGGGCATGCGTGGTCTGCGGAAAAGAAACAGAAACTATGCGGCACATAGTGTCAGAATGCGAGGGTATCCATCTAAGTCTACATAAGGGACATATTCGGCTTCCAGAAGCCCTAGGATTTAATGTTAATGGTAGCACAGAGGGAGTTACCTTCAAGGCTGTCGAGACGACGAAAAGAGGATTGAATTCTTGTGGGCGAAAAGCAGAGACGGGAATATTGCCGAGGGCAGTTACCACTTGTAACAGGAAAAAAGGTATTTTGTGCCTAATAAGTTTTTTGTGCCTGCCCTAAACAGAGCTAGTATTAAACCAAGAGCATAAAACATACGTATATTGGTCCTTTTTGGTAAGATGACACGTCATCACCCCGCTACAAAGGGGAAACCAATAGCAATCATCACCATCATCATAATCATCATCCCTCAACAGAGACTTCATTATTTTAAGAAACAAGCCTATTTATTCTAACAAACTTTTGCTTAGCTAGTATTTGTAACATATTTATCATAACAACCCCTCATAGTATCGCGACCTCACCTCGTAAGAGAAAGTGGCATGGCAGTAAACAGGCTATAATGATTCCGCTTCTCATCTCCAGTGTACAATCCACCACTATACCATACGACGAGGGGGAGCATGATGCCGTTCTTTTTTTTTTTACAAATAAGTTCCCCCGCATTTAGTGAGGAACCGCTCCATTTTCCAAGCTCCGCTTCTTCGATAACCACACCGCGGAGGATTCACCCTGAACCTGCACCACTCATGACCCACCAGGACATTAATTACAGAGCATAGCGGACTCAGTCGCAGAAGACTTTTGCTGCCCCACCCACAACTACCAAAGACCCAAGAAATCACGTTCAGACTTGTGCAAACAAACACGTATACCAACTCAAAACATGTTGCAGCTGATAATCCCAAATCAACAGGAAGCCCAATGCAAACTCTGCACGCAGTCAGGAGAATTTAGGCAGATTCTCCTTGAATGCACCCATAATACTTATTTGCCACCTCCATCCCCTCCACATTCCCCTGGGCAGTGGGAGGCCTGTTAGAAGGCTCCACTCCCACAAGGCTCTGCTGAATAAAGAAGTTTTCTCTCTCTCTTCAATGCCTGCTGACCCTCGCTGATAGACGTACGAACTGTAGGAATCCTTTCAAGAACAACAGCGCGAAACAAAGAAAGTGAAACGAATTTTCGAAAATAACCACGTGCGTTCTACTTTGGAAGCAATGGAGGAAGCACGTGGCTATGCAGCTATGCGTCCTTGTCGAATACGCACAGCTTGAAAAGAAGTGAAATAAGACCTACTCTAAACTTCGGCATTTAAGGGAGGGGAGCGGGGGGGGGGGGGTGGAATGGCTGTTAATGGGGTTTGAAACTGCCGCCCATCATTTCTAGCAGACGAGAATGTCGTAATACGGTTACATAGCGACCCCACGTCCAAAACGCTACACTTTTAACGATGAGTGATTTGAAGGCTTGTATACCCCGTCGAGTGAAGTGCCTCGTCATACTTCGCCAACTATGTCCGTTGGAGAGTACAGAGCCCGGAGTGTTCTGTTTTATACTTTAACGAAATACTCCCTTAACTCCGAGAATCATTACAAAAGGCCTATTTGCGGTACCTTCATCAGAACAAGATGGTTCCGGAATGTCGCCTGTTTCTGACCATGGATCTATGCAAACGTTGTCTGTTCGCGCGTTGAGATTACCATGCAAATTGCGTCAATTATGCGCGCAGGTAAGATGGGCGGGGTGTGCGGAAAGATAGCAGTAGCGGTGAGGTGCGGGCAAAGTGGGCTAGGAAGGAAAAAACAATGTAAGGAGACGTAGCAGCCGACGCGAGACTTATAATAACCCTCGGTCTCGTCAGGGCACCAGGAAGAAAGCCTTCCGTCTTCAGCGATCATTTTTGGCAGGGGCGCCTAATCCTTCAAGTGCATTTCGCCACCTCCAGGGCTTCTCTTCACGGCACTTTTTTTTCGTTCCCTTTCTTCTCTTTTATATTTCGCGCACACGTCCCGGCTACATTTTATCTCCCTTCGTGCTTTTTTTTTCTCCGCCGCACCATCTGCGGGCAAGCTCTAAAACCCCGCCGACGTGCGCAGCTAGGCACAACTGCGCCTATACGTTTACGGGGCACCACCGCGCTTAACCGAGGGATCACCAGCGGCAGCTAGAGGAGCGGGAGCCAAGGGTCGCTGATTGAAATCAATCTTGTTTCGAAAATTGCGCCTTGTTGCCTAATTATGAGGCCTACGGCGGTGAGAGCCGGCAGGTTGTGTCTGATGCCCACTCGCTCCTCTTTCACCTTTCCCTCGCTTCTCTCCTTCTTTACTTCTATCGCGGCGTCTCCTTCGACTCCTCCCCCACGCGAACGCTGCAGACGAACACGTGACCCGTCGAATCGCATCTGATCGTCACGTGCAGAAACTCCGTCCTGTTTGTGGTGCATCTCGCCCTCCGTTTATTCACCACTTCGTTTTCGCGCATCCCAAAAAGCAATAGTACTCTCTTTTACAGCGGAAAGCCGTTAAGATCGTGTATGGAGAAGAAAAGACGTTTTCTGAGGTCAAGGACTGTCCTCGGTGCATTCAAAGCTGCCTTGAGATTTGTCCGATCAGGATACTGTGACCAGCATTGGCGGACTCTGCTGTGACGTCCACGCATAAGTGCATGTCACAGCATCATCATCACCATCATGTGCAACTCAACATTTACACAAAATGTCACGCGTTTCTTTTCACGTTGAATATTCAATCGTGTTTCTGTACCCTCGTGCATATGTAGTGTTGCATTTGTATTTTGAGTTGTACCATCATGTGCTTACCGGCAGCTACACGGTGTCATGTTTTATTTCTCGCTTTCCTCGTGTTTTCAGCAGTAAGTTGTTACCCCTGTTTGTATTGATACCCATCCTGCCTATGTATTGTGTTTGTTGTATCTTCTTTTTACCCCTTATATAATACCCCCTTTAACAGGTCTTTAAGGCAATAAACTGATGTGATGAGATCATTATCTTGACGTGTTGTTCCCTATACATGATTAGAAGAAGGATTGTGAGTGGGATCGCAAGAGAGAGTGGCACATTGACTGCGAGTCTCAGCGTCGCGGCCTCAAGGTCACCTGAAAACTTCCGCTTCGTGAGCTTGGAGAGAGGAGGGTTCGGGTCGGTTGCTGCCTGTTGTCTGAGAGAGTCGCCGGAGCGTTGATTTGTTCCGCGGTGGGCTCGCAGGATCGCGTACTCTTAAATGCTTGCTGTGGAGTTCTTTTTGTTCCCGTCGACCGTGGACATGTTTGGCATCGGTGCGGGCATGGGGTGTGTACGTACGATGTGCGTAATGCGTTTTGGAACTGTAAGCTTGCTAAGGTGAAGTTGGTTGCCCCATCAGAAATCAGTCAGTCACTCCAGCTGTACAAATGCTCCCGTAGGGAGCATATACAGGAAGTCTAGTACAACCCACTGGCACGTGTTGCACTTACATGTGTTGCACTTACATGTGCTGCACTTACATGTGCTGCACTTACATGTGCTGATGTACATGGTTCCGGAGTTTAATTTTCGCCATTCATGACTCGACTATATTTCTCGTGGGGAAATTTTTTAAAAATTATTTGTGTACGAGATTTTGACGTGTTAAATTTGCCCAGATGACTTAATTTACTGCGCGACGGTCTTTCGTTACAGGGCGTTTGTTTTGAAAAAAAAAACGGATTCGAACAAATAGGTTCCGATGAAACACGAAAGGAGTTATCAGAAGCCCATAAATCGACTTGGTCTTGCAGCTGACATCGGCAAGTTCGTTATGATGTGATTGCGATACCGATGACTATGACGACGATGATGATGATGGGTGGTAGTAGTAAGGGTGATATGAGTATGATAGGATGTTGATGACGACCGAGAACAATTGGCGGCGACGACGTCCGTTTCGCAGTGGTGGGGAATATTCGACATAATTATTAATGTAAAAAAAAAATCGAGGGACGACTGAGAGCGGACGTGACGAACGCTAAAGCTCTCAAACTGGGCGAACGCTCTAACTTGTTCCTTGTCTTCTTTTTGCACTAGCAACCATGTTGAAGTATAGCACGCGCCAATTAGCTGAACTTTCATCCTGGGATCGGAATCCAGTGCTGACAATGCTTAAATGTACAGGTGGAGTCATAAGTAGCAGGAACTGGGATTTGTGGACATCAGAAAATATTTTCCTTACTGTGCTTATGACAGCCAGCACCGGTTGGCGGGCAGCTTTTTCTATTAGGACGGTGGACTTCTTGAAACGCACACCAATGCAGCCAGGGAGTCTCGGGAGAAGAAATTCCGGTAAATTTACGAGTCCATGTTCCAATTACTTTTGACGGCACCTGTACATTCGCCGCGGCTTTTAAGGCGATAACACAGCAGAATGACGCTGATTCGACCACCTCGCATACAGACGAAATCGCCCACGTGTTAAGATTTCGGCACACACATTAAAGATCCCAAATTTATCCGTATCCTTCACTACGTCGCCCCTCATAACGCACGGTATAGTTTCTGCACGGGAAAATAGAAGACTTGAAATTTGGCCATTTTTAATCAAAGTTTGCGCGCACAAACGTACACACACTTTTTTGAAGACGTTTTCTATGGATCATAAAGAAAACTATATGCACAGATACACTCCAGATTGCCGGAGAAATCTAAGCCACCGAGTACACACATTTGCACGCGCACGCACGCAAGCGCACGCACACATACATGCACGCAGTCACATTCACCCGCGCACGCACTCACAAACGCCCTAGCAGACAGACATACAGAAAAGGAGATATCCGTGTGGTCATGAACGATTCCTACAAGAAAGTCACAATACTCTCCGCTTCACTTCGCCCCGCGGCGTCTGGGCGACAGTTTTGCGTTTCCCAACGTGTCGCTCGCTGCTTCGGAATGATCGGGGTACGGCGGCCTGACCATGGGACCGAGCGGACCGCGACATTCATTCCGAGCGACACTTCATTTGTCTTCTCACGTGACCGGCGAGTTCTCACGCGTGCTGTGACCCGCGCCGCGCGATCGAAGACGTGAACCAATGCTCGCTGCCTCGAGCCATAAATTATCATGCGTCAGGTTAATCTATAATTCTACCCCCTCCCTACGAGTCTCCTTTTGTATAATAATATCCCTGTGTCCTTTCAAGCGCAAAAATTTCGTGACTGCTACGAGCGAATACGCCGGGCGACGCGAACGCTGCGGGAAAAAAATACTAAGGACTCTGCACGATTCTTGCTTTTTCGGGGTGATTAAATGTCGCCGTTAGTCGATGAAATTTAATGATCCTTTGCGCAGGTCTGTAACGTCGCTTCAGGCGGTTTTAGTTCCTGGAGCATGTAACACCGGTCTTTGGTTCTCGTATTCTCAATTTTTGTCGTGAAGGTAAAGGTTTTCTCTGCTAGCATGACTTGCTGGCTTTTTTTACTTGGCGACGCAATAGTGGTACACAAGCCGCATTGCTGGCCGGTGCACCTAAAACTCTGGTATTGATCAGGAGATTCCTGTGAGGAAAGATTAATGCTAATTTAGGATGATGACATGGTGACACGCACACCGTCGCGATAGGGGGTGGTACGGTTCAAGAAGGCCGCTAGTTAATTTAGCCGCTCTCTAAGTATCCCGGCACGCCTCGCTCTTACATGGTTCGTTAAGGGTTTGAAGGTGTCGTTTAAACAGCGTAAGAACGCCAACTTCCGAGCAGAAAAACGCACATTTAACTTCTCTGCATCCCTTTATCCCGTTCATCGACCAATTTTCTACCCCAGTTGTTAGTGCCGAAGTAACGCTTGCTACCGCCTCAGGCCTGACGACGCTGCTGAAAACTGCATCGAGAGATTTACAGCGACAGCTGTACCAGTCGGATTGTCTGGGCTTAGTGTTGTAGACGGCGCCCTAAACCCCGAAGCGTGCTTCACCGCGCATTCGCGCAACACAAGGCGAAGCGCACACACAAACTCGATGTAACAAAGGCTGTATTTCTGATAGATAAGAAATATAAATATTAGACGATATGGTAAGTGACAGTGTCATCTGTTACTCAATCTGCTTACATTGCGTTTATATTACGTTTTGACGTCATCTACTAGACCGTTGGTGTTACGTTTTATCGCGTCGTCATTATTACCTTCTGCGCACCATCTGCTATCAGGCGGCTAGTTCTCCGCCTTTTCTACCGCCGTTCTTCATGTATATGAACCAGCTGCGGTTCTTACTGCAAATGTGGTGATGCGCACAACCGTAAAAATGTGCCTGCAGCGCCACTTTAGTCTTGAGTCTATATATCGTGATCGCCAACGCTGCCAGTTCGTGTCACGTCGTCGTAATCGTCCATCCATTTTACAGCACCAGTAGTCGTAGTGTTCTTTCGCAAAACAACTCCGCCATTGTCGTTGTCGTTAACGGTTTGAAGTTTCGTCGAAAATTGAAAGCGCGAGACTGCATGAGGAGCGTGGAGGGAGCGGAGAGGTGGTTAGGTGGGGAATGGGTGAATAAATTCACTTCGCCAACTCAAATCTGCCACACTACCATAATCGCACTGCTAGCGTAGACACCGCCCCGCCAAGCCCTCCGTAATGTTTTTATTGTTTTTTGTTTCCTTATAACCGATATTCCGCCCTTAACGAGGAAGCCGAGCTTACGACACAGGAAGCCAGCGACAACCTTACACGCATTCTCACGGAGTGTGCAGTAGAAGTCGGGGGCACTATGGCTAGACAGGATACTGGTAAACTTTCACAGGAGACGAAAGATCTAATCAGGAAACGGCAAACCATGAGAATCTCTACCGCAGCTGACAGAATAGAACTAGCAGAGCTCTCGAAGTTAATCAATAGGCGCAAGACAGCTGACATACGGAAGTATAATATGGAGAGGATTGAATACGCTGTAAAGAACGGAGGTAGCCTGAAAGCAGTAAAGAGACGTCTTGGCGTGGGGAAAAATCAGATGTATGCACTTAAGGATAAGCAAGGCAATGTCATCGCAAATAGGGATAAAATAGTCACAGTGGCCGAGGAGTTCTATAGGGATCTGTACAGTAGCCGGGACATACAGGATAATGCCGAACGAGACAGTAGTTCAGAGGAGATAGACATCCCACCAGTAACGACCGAAGAAGTAAGGAAGGCTTTGAAAGAAATGAAAGGGGGCAAAGCACCTGGTGAGGATCAGATAACAGCAGACCTCTTGAAGGATGGCGGAGAAATTGTACTTGAAAAACTGGCAAACCTGTATACGCAATGCCTAATGACCGCAATGGTACCGGAATCTTGGAAGAACGTGAACATCATCCTAATCCATAAGAAAGGCGACATGAAGGACTTGAAAAATTACAGGCCGATCAGCTTACTGTCAGTCGTCTACAAGGTATTTACCAAGGTAATCGCTAACCGAATCTCTGCAACCTTAGATTTCAGTCAACCTAAAGAACAAGCAGGGTTCCGTAAAGGCTATTCAACAATGGACCATATTCACACGATCAATCAGGTGATAGAGAAGTGCGCTGAGTATACTCAACCCCTATATATAGCCTTCATAGATTATGAGAAAGCATTTGACTCAGTCGAAACCCTAGCAGTCATTCAGGCATTACGGAACCAGGGGGTAGATGAGCATTATGTAAGAATACTAGAGGATATCTATAATGGGTCTACAGCTACCATCATCCTCCATAAGGAGAGCAGTAAAATACCTATAAGGAAGGGTGTCAGACAAGGAGACACAATCTCTCCAATGTTATTCACAGCATGCTTACAAGAAGTATTCAGAACGTTGGATTGGGAACAGGTGGGAGTAAGGGTTAATGGAGAATACCTCAGTAACCTCAGATTTGCTGATGACGTTGCCTTGCTAAGTAACTCGGGGGACGAATTGCAAATAATGCTTTCCGCACTGGGCGAACAGAGTAGAACCGTGGGCCTGAAAATTAATATGCAGAAAACTAAAGTAATGATCAATAACCTCGGGACAGCACAGCAGTTTGAGATAGATGGCGAGGCAGTGGAAGTGGTAAGCGAATATATATACTTAGGCCAAGTTGTGACCCCAGATCCCAACCATGAGGCAGAGATAATTAGAAGGATCAGAATGGGGTGGGGTGCATATGGCAGACATTATCAGATAATGAATAGCAGCCTACCATTGTCGTTGAAGAAGAAAGTGTATGACAGCTGCATCTTACCGGTACTCACCTACGGGGCAGAAACTTGGAGGCTCACTAAGAGGGTTCAACTTAAATTGAGAACGACTCAGCGGGCAATGGAGCGGAAAATGATAGGTGTAACGTTAAGGGACAAGAAGAGAGCGGAGTGGGTCAGGGAGCAAACTGGTGTTAAAGACATATTAGTAGAAATTAAGAAGAAGAAATGGACTTGGGCAGGGCATGTAATGCGAAGGCAAGATAACCGCTGGTCATTAAGGGTAACAGAGTGGATCCCTAGAGAAGGCAAGCGCTGCAGAGGGCGGCAGAAAGTTAGATGGGCAGATGAGATCAAGAAGTTTGCGGGGATAAATTGGTCACAGTTGGCACAGGACCGAGGTAATTGGAGAATAATGGGAGAGGCCTTTGCCCTGCAGTGGGCGTAGACAGGCTGGTGATGATGATGATGATGATGTTTCCTTATCTTGTTTTGGATTTGTTTATGTCTTCCCTCTCTCTAACTTCTCATCATCAGGCTCATTTTTTTTAACGTGCACACCGCAAACGCTGCTGAGCATAAATGTCTCGAGCCGCAAGTTCCATCTTTACCGGGTGCCACATGTGTATTATTATTCAAGTGAAGCTATATGCGTCCCTTGCGCCATAAATCCTAACACCAGAATGCGCCCCAGGAAAGCCAACTTTACACATTGTGTTTTCATAGAGGGCACATGATAATGACTATTATTAATAAACGGGAAACGCCTCAAGAAAAATTACACCATCTTCCCGTAGGGGAACCCTGAGTAGTATGCGAAGCAGCCATGGGGTTGACTGAAGTTCCCATTAGTTTTCAGTTCGTCGTTTCCGTTGGCGTTCAGCTTCGCGTGCCTTCGTTGTATCAGTAGCTTCTTGGCGTAGTTTGAATGAGTGAAGGACATAAGGCGCGTTCGTAGCACGTGCACCCGTCTCGGTTTGTAGCGCAGTGGGAAGAGCGCCAAGTACCTCCCGTTGCGGCCAGAGAGTCGTGAGATCGAAACCGGGCGCCGCCTAACTATGCATTTCTTTTTATAGGGGACTGCGCTGATGTCAGACCAAACGCTGACGGGGCTGAAGAGACGCGCATGCGCAGTAGAGTGCGGACGGCGGTCAACGACAACGAGGGAGGGAGGGACACAGCCCCGAGCATGAGATGCTTCGCATCTAAAAAACGCTGCCTGTGGGGTGGATCTAACCTGGATCCCTCACGTTATGAAGCCGACGTCTATCGGGTTTCTCCATTCTGACACTGTCGAAGCAGTTTTATTTTTGGCTTTGACTCTGGTTTAGGTTCCATGCGAGAAAGCTTCGTGTTTTAACCATATTTCTCTTAACGGACTTTGTTTTTCTTCTTATTATTATTAGCGTGATTATTATTATCACCTGTGTAATCATCATCAGCATTTTCTTAATATTTGAAACTAAATTTGGTGTACCGTTTGCGCAAAAACATGCTTGCTTGTATTTATACCCGCTGCCATGACGAGCTAATCTGCAATCTACCACACGATCCTGCAGCGATCACGTGCCTACATAAACATGTTAATCGGCTAAGCTTTTGGTTACTATAAAAAAGGCGCTTATCCCACGTCTGGCTCATTGTACGAATTTTTCTTTTAGGCCCTAAGTATCTTTCTCCCCGTTGTGGGTCAGCCCCGGCGAGTCCTTTCCGTTAAAGGCGTACTTTTCTCTTTTCTGTTTAGCTACTCTTGCCGATTCTTGTCAATTATTCTTCGGGGCGTGAGTTGAATCAAAGGTACAGCAATTTTTTTTTGTCGGAGATATGGGAGGAAATCTAAAAGGGGGGAAAACATGCATGGCCCTTCTTTTTGCTTTCGCTTATTGAAGGTTGTATATGGGCAGTTCACGTAAGCGTTAGGAACATCGCGGCACAAAAATTTTGCTTAGTCCGAAAGAAAGGGGGCAATGGTAGAGCGGCCCAGGGTACACACCTACTCGTATCTTCACATCAACCGATCTCTAAATATATTAACGCCAAGCTCAATTCAAGCTGAACCGCAGAGCACCAGTGGCGTCAACAAAGGTAGAGGGTATTGGATCGAGGCGCCTCTCGAAATGCTCTCAAGCCTATGCGTAAGTATATACATTTTTGCGCTTGAATGCGCGGCCCCCTCTCCGCCCACCCCATATGCTCTGGGCTTGTACCGAAATAAAACCATGGCTTCGTCACGATTTAGCTTTGGTCTTGGTCATCAAATCGATGCCACGCCGTAGAGCACCATCGCTGGCGCCGCTGGCAGACTGCCCCTGAGATGTTCCCAGTGACCGAGAGATGGCGCCACGGTCGGCCTGAGCTCTGAAGTCGGACAAAACGTTCGGACAGCGCCCGCGCTACCTGTCTTCGTCATTTCCTCCCTCTTTCTTTCCCTCCCCCATATTTTGTCTAACAGTGACAGCTGTCAATAGCTTCTTTTATAGTGCTACTTTTATAAGCGGTACTCTCTTCTTCGTGCGCCTCACGCGGCTTGGGCGTCGCCGTGTCTACGCTTATGTGAAGCGATGGATTTTATATCGAAGTTTTGTGGCCGTTTCAAAGCGAGGGCGCTTTAAAAGATGGAACTCATAATGATTTAACATAGAACACCGACAAGACACAACAAAAACAACAATTCAATCGCATGTTTCTTTTCCACACATGAGACACCAACGGTGAGGAATTGGTGCACACTGAGGATAGGGCCAATAACAAACAGCTATTTTCAAGCACTTATGAATGAAGATAGACAAGATGCTGCGGGGGGTATCGCATTACGCAGATTTCTCCCCGCTGGCAAATTAAGATGCCGGGTTTTTGCCGGCGCCCATCATGGCTTGAAGGTTTCGCGCAACTGCAGATAAGAACAGCGGGAATGGCATGCTGTTGCTGCTCCAGACTAACCTACGGAGCACTGGGGACGAAGTTGGCTTTGCCTGGAAATGAATTTTGTTGACTGCTGTTCTCTAGAATAGGCACGAAGTACGAGGATCCCTGTCATATTTAGTTTAGATGCAAAAGGCGACTCCAATGAAACGATGCCCCAAAGTCGACGGACAGAATTTGTGGGGTTCGCCGCGGTACGATTGGCATATGAAATTCTAATCCTGCCGCTTTTAAAAAAAGGGAATCGTAGACCAACCGACGAGAAAGCTGCTTCGAAGTCTCAGCTGCTACTGAGTCGCTGTCGTTTTCCCTACATACATAACTACAAAGTGCCTTTGGCCGCACTTGTTTATTTGTTTGTTTGTTTGTTTGTTTGTTTGTTTGTTTGTTTGTTTGTTTGTTTGTTTGTCTGTCTGTCTGTCTGTCTGTCTGTCTGTCTGTCTGTCTGTCTGTCTGTTCGTTTGTTTGTTTGTTTGTTTGTTTGTTTGTTTGTTTGTTTGTTTGTTTGTTTGTTTGTTTGTTTGTTTGTTTGTTTGTTTGTTTGTTTGTTTGTTTGTTTGTTTGTTTGTTTGTTTGTTTGTTTGTTTGTTTGTTTGTTTGTTTGTTTGTTTGTTTGTTTGTTTGTTTGTTTGTTTGTTTGTTTGTACCATACCCGTAATTATTTATTGCGTCGTCACGCCTCCTCCCCTACTCAGTGGCGGGCTAGCAGGCGTGCTTGCGTAAAAGTACCAACCAGTTTCTGTCTAGAAATGCACACCACTAGGTGGACGCACTCTTTGTGCAAATAATAACTATGACTATGACTATGACTATGACTATGTCTAATCTCTCACTTAAATCAACCGGATTAAGGTCCTCTCCTGTTAGCGCCCTGTTTCTTTTTCTTCTTTTTTTTTCTGGTGTGTGAATTCATGTTCAGTCATGGACAAATGAAACGCGCACACGAAAATATGAAGCAGAACACACATACAACGCGATTTCTTTCCATAAAAGTCAAAATGATGCGTGGCTTAATTACAGTAACAAAGTTGGGAAATGTGTCTTTCCAAATGCCAATAGCGAGCCACAAACAGTATATTTCAATTTTTCGTGTTCTGGTGCATATTTTCGTGTTGCACTTCATTTTTCCATGATTGTACATGTTGTCCCATTGCTTCAATCAAAAACTCTCGTGCGGGCTTAATTTGCCTACGGCATACATTGGCCTACATTTAATACGTTTCTTATTTCCATAATTACTGGCTATGCCCGAAAGCCGCTTTTTTTATGCGAGAGAATCTTCATGGGAGTGTAATGCATACGCAAGGATATATTTGTCCGCGCGGCTTCTTTTTTACAGTCCGGAAGATTAAAAGAGTTTTTACCGGACAAATGCCATTGCTCAGCGCTTTGCCATACCTGTAAAACGACATAGCGATTTGGGACAGTACGAAGCTTTTGATTACAGCTAGTTCTCCTCCTTTATATGGAGCCCGAAAGCACATCTAAAATTTTGTGATTAGCTTGTCTGAGAAACAGCCGTACTGTTGCGTGGGCCATGGAGCGTAAATTTCTGTTGTTTAATCTGTTTTAAATTCTTTAAAATAATAAAATGAAGCCGCCGAGCCCATGAATGGAACCTGTGCTCAGTAGACCTGACGGTAGTGTTCCCTCGATGAAAGCAGGATGAAAGGACTAACACTGCCCGCGGGCTATTGATGTATAAAATTCCAGATTCCACGTTTTCATCGTTTCTCAGCAATTTCGAGCGTCAGCCCGCAGTCAATTTAATGCTCGTTTTTTGCTGCCTGCTTTTTATCTCGCTCAAGGGGGCTATAGACGTCTCGAAACTGAGGGAGAATATTCAAAACATCAATAATGCTTCAATCCTTTACTCAGCGCTGCGCAATTTATAATGAAGCCAGAGCAGTCTGCAACTGTAAACCTCGATACAACATAATATTTTATCGTTCCCTAAAATATTAAATACCTGCATGAGTCGGCATCCTAACTAATTCGCAATTGGTTAAGCCATACTACGCGCGCACGTTGTTTCCTCGTCCATTACGTTTCAACGGGATCTTCCGCTGGCTCCAGGCTGTTTTCTGTTGATCGCTAATTGAACTGACAACGCATTGCACGTTTCCAATTCTGTTGGAAGTTTGTCACACTAGCGTGGTGCCCAGTTTCTGTTTCTACGGTGAACTTTTTATACAAGCGGTTTTAGGTTGACGCTGAAGAACTTCCATACCCACGCGTATGCATGTACCTTCTTGTTTTAATTTCTAAAGCAAGTTTTGCTGCGCTTCTTATCAACCACGTGATGCCTGCGCCCTCGCATTCGTCGGGGGACCCCGAAATGTCTTCCCCTTTGGAACTGTATCTTGAAGTATGAAAAGAGCGCGTCCAACCACGAGGAAACATGCGTGATTTTGGCCCCGCGAGGGGGAAATACCGCTCAAATGAGTGCGCACTTGTATTATGCAGACTGGTCTGTTGGCACCGGAGTTAGGTGAAAGAAGAAAAGTGAGATACGTAGAGTACTGCTGCGGCAACCGCTCTCTCTCTCTCTCTCTACTGGTCCTGACGGACCACCCATTTTGGCCTTTCATCCGAGCCGGCGCAGAGCGCATGGAAGTTGCCAGGGGCATCCACGCGGGAACGCTGCGCGGACGTCCCACGGTGGGCCGCGCGCAGAAAAAGTTAATAAAGCCGAGGCACGCGCTTGAATAAATACACTCCTCCTGAGAAGAGGAGGAGGAGAAGCGCCTGTCCCGTCGACGTCTTCTCGCAGGCTGTGTCGACGTCCCGAAAGGAGATGCGCGTTAGCCGCGCGAACGGAGTCTGTGCACGCATCTTGACGTGTTACGCACGTTCTGGAAGACATTAACTATTAAGATATAACCTTAAAGGAGCACAACGAGAGGTCGGGCTGTGCTGCGATAGTTTGTTGAATGTTCTTTGGATGCTGCTTAGTTTGTTAATTGTGGCGAAGAGAGAGTTGACGAGCGCCTTCTGACGCGTGACATATTTTCCAAGTATATTTACGAAAAGATATGGCCTTAAAGTAGGATGTAGATTGTGGTGCAGCGAGAGGCGGGTTTGTGCAGCGTTTGTTTATTTCGTGTTCTTTGCGGCGTAGTTTGTGAATTGTGGAGGAGAGAAATGAACCGAACCCAACCGAATGAACTGATGGTGGGCTGGCAATGATAGGGATTATGGTGGTAATGGCGGTAGGGGTAGTGATATTAGTAATACGGTTTCACCGAATATTCTAACGTGTACTGACAGCTCGCACAAGATTTTAACTCAGGGTTGTATCCCACATAGACTTTCCCATGAGGCATCATGCGTACTGATGCTCACCTTCAAGCATTTCTAGACAATATCGCTCGAGTTACAGACTACATTCAAATAGCCATGGCAACCACATTAACCTCTTCGTGGAGTTTTGCCAAATGGCAACAGAATTTTCGAGAAGCGTTTCCACCATTCGTTCGATATGTATCCGTGTGTAGTAGAAGAAAATGCGAAATGTGGCATGCCGGGGAACTCGACGAAGACCTAACAACGTTTGTCGTAATGATTTATTCCATCTGAGAACAAGCAATGCGATTTTCTCAGGGACCATTGTTTCCTACTTTAACACTCTGGCCAATTTCTCCGGGACCATTTTCTCCGGCTACATATTTTCCGGGATCACATTATTTGGAACCAGTTTTTACGGTCCATATTTTCCAAACCATTTTCTCTAAAACAATTTTTCCGGTACCATTTTTTCCGGGTCCCATTTTTTGGTACCTTTTTTCCCTGGACCATTTCTTTTTTCGTTTCCCAGAGCATATACGAGCTGGTCCAATCCGTGCCGGCACGTCATCACGTCGGGTCCACCGGCATTCTTTGTTCCGGTGGCGCGGTCTTCCTTTGCGTCATCGGGGCGGCTGCCGCTTCTTCCGAGACTGGCCGTCGGAGAGAGTAGCTCGTTCCTCTCCGTGAAGGCCGACCGGCGGCGGCGGCCTGTGTGCCTCTTTAATATGGCCGTACGCTCGAGGCGGTCTCGGCTGCCCGGCTTGGCCCTACACGTCTACTATGAGCCCGCACGGGCTTTGAGTTGCGTATCTACCTTCTTGACAGGGACTGTCAGCTGCGCCCCTTCGAAGCGGAACCGCCAATTAATGTATGTGCGTTTGAAAGCGCTTGATAAACGCCACTCAGACACGAAGGTCTGTGCAGTGAGCACTCGTTAGAGGCGCGAACTGAACATTTTCCTCCCTGAATAGCCGGGAATGGTGATAAGACACCGATAGAGCCATGGTGCAGCCCATTGGCCTAGAAGAAGCCCAGGACATATTCGGAAGACGGCAAGCGTAGGCATCGATACTCTGTGAGGTCCTACGAATCTCCTCCTTTCCGCCGGGTACGGTCGTCGCAGGTGCGTTGCCCGAACGTCTATGAGTCTGTGCGTTCGCAAACAAGCTAGCGCACGTGTGTGACCTCCGCCTGCGTTGTGTCGAACGTTCGACCCCCAGATCGTCGGTGGGCTTCGCGGCAGGGCTTGCCTGCGATGCGTGCGGTGGGGCTGAGGCCTCTGACAGCGACGACAACGTTGTGATAGACTTATCCTCAAAACGAGGACGCCAGCCGGCGACAAGATGACGTGCGAGTGACTGAACGGGTCCCGGACAAAACTATTCGGTCTGTGAAACGTCGGCGTTTGTGGAGAACATCGCATTGGCTGCTGTGAAGATTCTCCAACTGGGATATTTCGTAAATGGGTGATTTCTGTCAGCTTTAGGAGAACGTAAAAGCATTAAATGAGGGAACCGAAAAACTGCTTCTTGCCGTTTTGTTTTTTTTTTTTTTTTTTTTGGGGGGGGGGGGTATACGTTCAGAGTAGATAGCTTCAATCTGACGAAAATTGTGTTCGATGAAAGTGACATGTCAGTCACGGCAGAATGGCACCAGAGAATCCTCGTTCTGATCTCTAGCCTCTTTTTTTTCTGTGTGCGTTAAACAAAACGACAAGTTCGATTCCCGGCCGCGGCGGTCGCTTTTCTGATGGAGGCGAAAAGCAAAAATGCCCGTGTGTACGAGATTTCGGCGCACGTTAAAGATCCCCAGGTGGTCAAAATTAATCCGGAGCCCTCCACTACGGCGCGCCTCATCGCCTGCGTTGCGTCGGCGCGTTAAACCCTACAATCAATCAATTAAACAAAACGACAAACATGTCTGCGTTAAACAAAACGACAAACAGCCTAGATCTACAACTGTAAGGCCGTACACAGGGTTCCGTTTGACCCTTTACTCTTTTCTAAAATCCGCTTAGTTTCCGGCACATAACGTCAGAACATTGCTTGGCGTGTCGATAGCTCTTAATGCCCTTTCACTGAAGACGAGAAATTCGTTCTTAAGTTCTTTATACTGTTATACAAAAATTCCAGCGCATGCCAGTTCGTTCCACCTCCTCTCCAACCCCCTTCCCCCTTTTTTTACCGTTCCATTAACGATTGGAGAACTTTGGACAAAAAAAAAAAAAAGACGCGCCAACGAACCGCAACGTCGCTGCGTGATCGAGTCTGGAGAATGTTTTGTTGGCAGTTTCGGCAAGGGGCAAATGCCGGAGGTCTGCCGATGAGCGAAAAAGAAAAGAAAAAAGGGCGGGGGAAGGCGACTAAACTGAAAAAACAGTAACCGGGCCTTGCAGGAAACGAACGCATACATCATCGAAAACAAACACAGTCGACGAAAGAGAAGGCGCGTGAAAAGGACAGGGTCGGAGGCAGGAGGCGCCGCGGACGAGTTCGGACGGGAGGACAACAGCTATTGGGAGGACACACCATGGCCGACGGATCGGTCCCGGTGCTGTTGATCCAAACGGGGCCGGGGCACTCAGGGCCTTTTCAGCGGCGCCGGGCCTGAACTCTAAATCACATCGATCTCTCTGGGCCCCACGCGAACGCCTCTGTTGGTGCGTGTGCGTTCGCTACCGCTGCTGATGCGGCAACGGGTGGACCAAAGCCTCTTCCGGGAGTGCCAAATAAAGCGAAGCAAAAGAGGGGGAGATGTGAAGGAAGGCCGGGAAGAGGAGGAGGAGGAGGGGTGGTAGGGAGCTGTGAGCAGAGGCGGAATACTGGGCTGTCAGCTGCGCCACCTTCGACCGCCCCTGACGGCGTGGCGTTGATGAAAAAGGTCCCAAGCAAATACTCACTCCGAAAGAGGTATATCATCCTACGCTAACAGACGACCACTGTCAAAGAGGAGACAATGAAAGCAGGGGGGCTCAAAACAAATAAAACAGAACAAAAAAGTAGAAGTTGTCGCCACAACCGCGACAGACGCAGGGGTATTTGCACAAGCCGTCGTCTTTCCCACCGCCGCAAAAGGAGTACCCTGCAGAAAAAGAGAGATGAGAGAGAAACGCACACTGCGCAAGAAAAGACATGCTATATAGTACACTCTTAGGCAAAAAGGACTAAAATAGGGACTAAAATACAGCCGTTAGTCTTCGCGGGCGACCGTTCATCTTCAAAGGGAGTATCTGCGGCAGAGTACGAGCCGTGTGCATAAATTCGGACTAACTGTTCGTCCCCGCCGATCTATAAGGAGTAACGGGAAGACGAAACGCATGCAGTTAGTCTCTTTGCTGCGTCGTTAATCCCCTAATGGCGTCGTCGTTGCCCTTTCGCGCATATGTCTGCGAACAGTTTTATATTTCCAAAACACAAGGCATTGCAGTCACTGGGTGCTTTAGATGGTGCCACGGGAGAAAATATTGATATTAGTTATAAGAAAATCGCCTAGGGTTAGTAGAGCGGCGGGTAATGGCAAGGAGCGGCGAAGCGCGATTGTCATACGCTTCTCAGCGAGGTTATGTTGATACGCTGTGTTGCATTCGATTCGTGCGAGATAATAACGGCCAATGAAAGCTTTCAAGGGCCTTAACATTAACTCAAAAATTAGTGACAGTAGCAAAAGTGGATTCCTGAGCGTAATGAATATGTATATGTTTAACAGAGTAGAAAAAACGCATGTTGCTGATGACAACTGCAAAACAAAAATGCTCGCTACAGGTAAGCGTCTCGAAGTTATCTTTTACACTCGGTACATAATTGCCTTGGGCACCAAAGCTATGACAATGCTGCAACTGCTGTAAAACCCGCTTGCATTTCGCAGTCGCAATCGTCTAGCGACGCGAATTTGAAGAATTCAGGCTAAGCAACACCAAATTCGCTTTCGCCGATGCAGGAAAATATGGCATGTTTCCTTATTCTGACACTCACACAGACGACACCTTTCACATACGTTACATAGAGCACTTAACATATGTATCGAACACTAAGAAAGCACTTAGCTTGCGCTAATTTGTGCGGAAACAAATGAGTCGTCCGATCGCCCAGCTACCTATCTCAACTAGGCGACGACGAGTTGATTGTTATTTACGAAAAAACTATGGTTGTGAGGCTCTACTTCGAATCGAACTGAGCAATAGTCCCTAAACCTAGCAAAGCGCTAAGCGCAAGGCGCAAAACGCAGTCGCGTTCGCTTGCACAGATAGAAATTCGGGCACCAGTTGCAATGGATCAGTTAAAGGAGGCGATGGCACAGAACTACACCCTGTACACTTGAATATTATCTGCCGCAGGAACCATCCGGCGGCGTGGTCTAGCGGATAGCGCGTCGGGTTCCTTGTGTATAATTCCGGGCGTCAGGGGTTCGATCCCTGCCGGTGCTGGCGTTTTTTTCTTTTTCCTGCACTCTACGCAGTTCGTCCTTGGGGAGTATCGGAACGGACCATCCGGGTGGGGGACTAACCGTTCGTCCCCTCGCAGTTAGTCCCCAAAGGGACTAATGATTGTGGCAGAGGCCGTTAGTCCCCGAAAGGACGAACTTTTAGTCCTTTTTGCCTAAGAGTGTAGTTGACATTCGACGTAGAAAAACTATATGGTCTCCGTGAAGACGACGACGAAATGGGGAGTCAGGATGTTCTCAGAAATGAAGGGGAGACTTTCGCTTGACCGTCTGCGATAGGCACCCCGAAACCAGGGTGCGTATGCTTACAGACGAATAATTTATCATCATTGCATTAAATACGGCTTCACTAGCGCTGGCTTGGCTTAATTTCATGCCTCCTCCTGTGCTATAAAATGTGACCGTGGGTTTGTTTTGCTTTATTGCGTATAAAAAATTGGTGCTGCTTGCTGGAAAACAGCGGAGCTGGGGGTCGAACTAGCTTCTTCCGGTTTTGCTAAAGTTTTGCTAGGTTTTGCTAGGCTTTGCTAAGTTTTGTTAAGTTTGGCGATGTTCTTGCTAGGCTAGGCTAAGTGCTGAGGGGTGAGGCCGAGTTCAGCCGGATTTTACAAGGCCGTTCTGGTCAGTCCCCCACACTGACAGTGGATCCCCGCGGAGAAGAAGCTAGGTCGACCCCCAGGTCTGTTCTCCAGCCTTTGCACCACTAGTGCAAGCTGCACCATTTTCTTGCGTTTTAGTAGCCCAAGAAGGAATATCCCCTTTAAAACGGTAAGGGTGCTTACAGCTTGGGCTCACACTCGAGCAGGCGCGAAGGCCGGCTTAACTGGTATAATGCCCCGTCTGCGGTGGTGTACTCTTTACAGGCATCGCAGTGTTTTTTTTTTTTTTTTCCTATTGGCATTTTTTTTGCTAACGCCACCGGACCAAGTTTAAGCTTAGACAGCTCCGTTGTTAAAACCGATCATTAGGGATAAGCAGCAAATTGAACGAATAAATCGGCTCACCGCACGATGTGACGCAACAAGGATATGCGATATGACGGCACGCAGTGTTAAACGTCACTCAGAAGCCTCCTAGGACATTGATCCCAGCATCGCCGCATGTTCACGAAATCGCGAAAGTCAGGGCATATATCTACGCACGGTAACTTTTGTTTGTTAATTACGGCAAGATCCCTGAGCTTGGTACAATGCGGCCCCAATCAGTTCACCTCGAGAAGATAGAACGATGGTATCAAAGTACGGCCATTAATGGGCGCTTTCTGGCGGTTCGTGGAGCCATAGGCGTTCATTCACATGAACTTTCAGTGGGAAAGCACTTATACGAAAAAAGGCTCTTGGTTCGCCTATACAGCGTTATTATGTGCAAGTTCTGGAGCGTTACTTGTCGCTGAGTTTAGTGTTGTGGCGTGATGGGCGAACGTCGCTTCCCTGCGTTGCGATGGTCTCATACTTCGTAGAAAGGGAACTTCCTTGCGTTACAGCTGCCACTGCTGCTGCGCTGACCGCTTTGCCTTTCCACGTGGCTCTGCGCATGCGCAGACGTTGCCTAGCAGCACGCACTTCTTTCCTTCGCATTTTATTTCTGAGGCGCGCGCTATGGAACGCTTCGTAGCCAATGGGAATTCCTTATCACGGTATTCTGATGGCGGTGTCGTGCGGCGCACAATCAGCCAAGTCGTGTTCTCGCACTCCAGTAGCGGCCATAACGTCGAACGCTAACCGAAGGCCCTGCCCACATATCGCGCATTATTTGCTGCAGTAAGGTATTCGTGTAGTGACAAATTCAGAGGAACAATGAGACGTTTGGTGCAACTGGTTCAGCTCGGAGAAACTGCCGCCAACTTTCGTAACGTGAGTCGAGATTCGGGGATATGGGACCCACAAGTCAACTTTATACTTTATACCAACATTTCCACGTGATTTTGAATAAAAACGATTCTTCTCCGCGTTGACTAAGAGAACGCTTACATAAAAGGAAGCCAACGGTGAACAAAGCTGGAAGTATAACCGTTGCCCGCGATTTTTCACGGCAGCCGGAAGGCTAAACAAAGACTCCGAGCGGGGAAATTCCTCGACGGGGCTGGCAAGGCACGCGGAGGATGACGACGCGCGAATATAAATGGCGGGAAAGGAAGGAAAAGCGCGGGAAGAATAATTTTCCCTTCTGGGTGTACGCACAGGCGCCTGCGGACAAAGCGGCCGTGATGAGCTGCACTGTGCAGCGCATAAATCTCAGCTTGCCTCCCCCCCCCCCCCCCTCTTTCTTCACCAAGCCGCGGTCTCATGCCGTAAAAAACGCAATAACAGGAACCACGACTCGAGCACCAACTGCATGAGAACGCGATATTGTTTATATTGTGTGGGCCTGTTTGTTGTCTTTGTTCCCTAAACTTTGTCCCGCCACCTTTCCTGTTTTTGTGTTGGTATAGTAATACTATCGGTGTTTCTTATCTATGCTGATGTGGCACTGGACTAATTCAACATTCGCTTTGAATTTTTGAAGCTATAAAAGTGTTTCTCAACCCCCACCCACACTGAATCATCTGCCAAGTAAGGAGTCACAGTGATGATTTTTTTGTTTTTTTTTTATCCATCCATGATTCCAACCATCCAGCCGCCCGCCCGCCCGCCCGTATTATTTATTTATTTATTTATTTATTTATTTATTTATTTATTTATTTATTTATTTATTTATTTATTTATTTATTTATTTATTTATTTATTTGCTTGCTTGCTTGCTTGCTTGCTTGCTTGCTTGCTTGCTTGCTTGCTTGCTTGCTTGCTTGCTTAAATGAAGGATTGATACGGGTAATGTAGGTAGTCCTGCAGGTTGCGAGCGGCCGATATCATATCTAGACGGTTTTTTAACATTAACAGGGTGCCCTTTACCCTCTCGAAATCTCGAAACTTTAGGCCTACAAGCACATAATAGGGCTGCATGCTCCCCGCCCGCACCCCTATCCAACTTCCGACGTTTCGGAGGGTGTCCTGGACGCTCTGCCATCGAGTGACAAGGTCGGCCAATGGAAAAGCCTGCTCATTCCGCCATCCCCAGTCGTTCCCTGGATAGGGGAAGCCACTCCGAAGAATGCGCATAACACGATTCTCCCATGAAGAAGTTTCCTCTCGGTTGTTTAACAGCGGAGCTGTTATTGTTTGCCGTAATGTGTGCGGCGTCATCAGAAAAACCCCGGGGCATAGTTACTTCCGCCGTTTACTGCGCTCGTGAACACGCGCTTTACGAGGAGCGCCCAACGCCGTTGTTGTTGTTGTTGTTTTTGTTGTTATTGTTGCTGTTGCTGTTGTTGTTCCACGTCTCATGGCGCATACCCACGCGGGGGATTGGCCAGGAATCGATCAAGAAGGGGGCTAATTCGCCCGTTCAGAGCTTAAAAGTAGGAAGCGTGTGTCTCTGACACATGTGAACATTGATCGCTCAACATCGTCCAGGCTTGCGCGTGACGCTCGCAAAAAATACCGAGAAAACAGTTCACGTGCCGTGCAGAGCCTCAAAGGGGGAGCACAAGACAGCTCACGCTACAAACGCCCAGTTTGCGAAGCTGGTTGTCGCCGATTCAGCGCGTGCTGACGTGTTCCACTTGGGAGAAAATGCGAAAGCCTGCGGACAAAACGATCCGGGTCCGCCAGTCATGCATGAGGAAGGCGACGATATAGATGGATGTGACGATGACTACTACTACTACCACAGTGAAAAGCGGTGACGGAACATGTAAATCGACAATTTCATACCTAATGCAGTGCGTGGTGGTGTGTCTTTCAGTGCTTACATAGAAAGACATCCCCCAGCTTCGCTATGGTTCAAGCCTTGGGCGGCTTAGTCCGAGCTTCGACCATTTTTTTTCTCTCTCTCTTTCTGTCCTTCATCAAAACGTAGCGCCTCATCTTTTGGCACTTGGTGATTGAGCACCTCAGCTTGACGGTACGCTAAATCGTATTAATTTCGTTAAATGTGTCCATACAACATTTTTCTGTTAAAATGAGTTTTCTTGTTGCAACCAGTTGCTAACTTTACACCTGCAATCGAGGCACACCGACCATCATGAGTGCGATTATTACAAGCTGTTATACACATAAATAAAAAACAAATGTATTGCAATTTAGGTGTCTCCGTGCAGCCCTATCTTTTTCTACGAAGTGTCTAACGCATAAAATTTGAGCGACAATAAATGTGTCATGGGCACATATGAAAACTCTTTTAACTTCTGAAACTATTCTTGTGATTTAGGCTCTTGTGATTTAGGCTTCTTGTGATTTAGGTCACGAGAAGCTAAATCTTATCTACTACCAATATCAACTTCACGTAAAAATTGCCGACAAAATGGACCAAGAACGTGTCTGTCTGCACTGCAGAGTTCACCACATGGTGGTGTAGTTCCTACGGCTACAACACACTGCCTCAGCGGGTTACTGTAGGCAGTAAGCAGGTGGATGGGCGGATTACTGGCCTTATCCCCGAGAGTGCTTACAATCCTGGGCATATGCGTAAACGTTTTGAAGTGGCAAAGGTGGAAGCCTTGCCACCATCCCAAATGGCGAAGAACCCTACCTTAAATAGAATCCAAGTTCCGCATGGCAGTGGTTCTAATCTTCATGCCTGCATATTTTTTACGGGGAAGCGTTCCCGTTCTGAAAAATCGGAGAGATTAAGTCGAAAGCCACCGAGCTGGCAGGTGGAATCGAGCGACGGAAAACGAGTACACCTAGAGGTTGAGAGGAGCCCGCAGCGGCGCGGGGGAGGAGGAATGCAGCCGCTCAAGGTCAAAGCGGACGCACCTCAGAAATCAAGCACCAAGAAAAGTACAGCAGCGTGCCAACCTCCCTTCCCGGAGGACGTTCACGTAGATTATGGAACGAGTGAATTAATTAATTAATTAATTCAGGCCGGACGCCTAATGTTGGGTTGCTGCATACTGCAGATCCAATCAAGGCCCCACCGTGGACGACAACCAGCTGCTGATACGTGCACCACCACCGTCCGGGTGCACGTCGCAGCAAGAGCAGGACGAGCTGGGCGCGGCTGTCGATCTCATCATCGACTTTGTCGACCTTCGCGAACACGCGCACAAGACCTGCCGCCACTACAGGTGAGGGCTACGCTACTAAGAGAGAGAGAAAAAAAGGTGGATCCCGCGCATATGAGTCCATATAAAGCGAAACTTTCAGCGAGGTTCATATCGTCATTAATGCCAGTGTCCTCAATTGCATAATGGAGTTCAAGTAGCACTGTTTGAAATGATTGCACGGACGTCGTGGCATAACTCGGTTGAGACAAAAGTGTTTGGGGCACGTTTCCTCGCTCGTCACTTCTGGGCGTAGTTCGAACGACGCTCGCCGTCTTTTATTGCCGGCCACTTTGTTGCCCTAAGTTCCCCTAACCAACGCCTTCGAGCCAGCATACCCAGCATACATACATTCGCGGTGTGCGCGACGTTTCGTTGTTAGTAACCGCGCTCCGGTTTCGCGTGACAAGTTTATCGGGCCTCGGCGTCCTCAACGTTGCTCAACGTTACTAGGGTCCCTAAATTTTCTAGGGACCCTAACGTTACTAGTAACGTTGGGTGTCCTGGACTCTGCGGGAGCGCTTTTGAGCAATTGGCGGCGAGATGTTTGAGTGGCGCCCTCTAGCTCTGACGTCGGCTTAGGGACTCGCGCCGGTGTCGTCTGCTACACTCCCCTTGTGAGGGGCAGGTGTTCCTGTGCTAGAAAAAGCCCGCTTTGATGCTTTAGTGCATTGAAAAGCGTATTTCTTGTAGGTCAATTATTTTGGCCAGCTTCTGAAACATCTGAATAATTTCAAGTTGTGTACCCCACAAGTTTACAACACACGAGGAGAGAGAGAACAACTTTCTTCAAAACATCAGTCAGCACATTGTGTGTAACTCGTCCTCTCTAGCTTGTTCGCAAGGTTCAGCGCTTAGAGCTCCTCGATTAGTATTCAAAATGTGTAGGCTTCCCTTCAGCATTCTTGAGATGCTCTCATAAAGACTCAACGGTCTAACGATACGTACCAAGCAGCGGGCCCCTACACGCGCATCGCACAGCAGGAAATAAAGCGGCTGTATTGCATTTCTGTCGTTGCACGTTGTTGATTTGTATCAGATCAATGTTTTTTTTTTTTTTTATCTGTGCCCAACGCTATATTTTTCTCCACCGTCACAAACGTCTTAGTAGGTTTGGGGATGTTTGGGAGGCTCACAGAGATCTTGTAGATATTTTCTTCTGCAGCCTGTACGGCATACATTCCCTTCTTCACAAATTGACTCTCCTTATGGATGCGTGCAAGAAGGTGCATATCCGCAACGTGCGTTGTTTACTCACATGCAAATACAAGGAGAATGTTCGCGCTACGCCACAGCGTTCGCGCCCCATACAACGTTGTCCAGAATACTCGAAGGGGGCTTTTGTGCCCCGAATTTCTATCGTAACATTCGTTATCATAACGAATTGTCGCTCAACCCAAACAATTATGACATCGTTACGGTTTTAAAGGCTTGATAAACTCACTAACTAACGCAATTAATAGTATACGTGCATATATTACAAAAATCGCAACTGACGACTACTTCCAAGCGGCTCTTTACTGTTTTCCAACCTTTCCATGCGTAAAGAACAAATCCTGGTCTTCTCGGGATTGCGTTCTATGAATTGAAGAAAGTTACTCTTACTCCCTTTTCCTGGACTGTGGACCCGGGCCACTGATCAGCTCGATTTCACTGTTAAAGGGGCCCTGAAAGGCATTTTGAGCACACTAAATGAAGTAGCGCAATCGTTAGATTGGGTCGTCAAGGTCATCTGGGCCAAGTATTACTCTTTTACGCGCAGCTGAAAGCTCACACTTTTGTTGCAAAGTTTGTCGCTTTTTTCTCACCCTTTCCTTCGTGTTTTTGGACGCCGCCATCTTCACATGTCTACATCATCGATTCCCAGATGTTCGTCATGAGCTAGACATCCTGCTATTGGGCGGCTTTTTCACGCACTTCCGGCAAAGAGATGAGTCGTCTGCTCAGCAGCGACTCGCCGGCTGATCTGCCAGCGTAGTGCCGGAGTGCTTGGACATTTTACGACAAACGAAACAAGTGTAAACAAACGCTTAACCGTTCGTATTGAATGCAACACGGCCATAACACGACATGGATATTCTCTTACCGGAGTACGTTCCATAAAGAAAGCGTTGAAGCCCCGTGGCACTTCTTTCGTGCAATCGCAGAGAACGCCCTGAGCCGAATGCCCGGGTTTGACGGATACATTTTTTTCCACTTCAAAACAATCCAGAGATGCGTTTCGAACGAACACAACGTCACAACATGCGTTGCAAGTCTGAACCGCGATTGACAGACGATGGGTTGCCTCCTCCTGCCCGTCGTAAATTCGGCATTCACCTCGCGCGCGGTTTGCGGGGACGAACAGCAAGTCACTTAACTCTGGCGCACAAGCCGAGATGGCTTTTAGCCACGCACACTGCACATACCCCATGCGAGGTTGAGTCGTACGTCGCTCGAGAAAGATAATCCAGACTATGGGAAGCACTATCCACCCGCAGAAGCACAACGTCGCATTTCATCGCGAAACAAAGGCGTCCACAACACACACATCATCGCCTCCTGTAATGCCAAACGCATCTCACACTTCCTAATGAGAGTGAGTGGTACGTCTGCAGTGCCCACATGTCGCGAGGTGGGGCCCCGAGCTGAACCGGGATCACGCAACCGTAACTGACCTCTGGGGCGGTTTGTGCCTTGTTGCCAAGGCAACCGATGTTTGAGATCGTCAAAGAAAGGCGCTCGCTCCAGCGCTAGAAAGCTCAGAGCCGCGCCGGAGCATGTTTTGCCAACGTTGCCGCTCTCCACCACGCGTCGCCCCAAGCTGAACTGGTCACATGATTGAAGCGTTTTGTGCACGGGTTCTGTATCGGTTTAAAATGTCTTTTTCACATGGCGCCGGCAGGAATTACCACCACCGCAAAATAAGACCCGGCATCAGCGGGGCCACATCTGATACGGCGCTTTTTGGATCAACAGTGCGCGGTGCATGAAAGGGACCGAGCGCAAGATCCTCCCCAGCGGCTGCGAGTTCGCCGCCGATTAAAAGTCACGTGCTGCACTGCAGCAACGCACACCGCGAAAGGGCGAGGCCAGGCCACCGCACACATGCGGCCAGATTTTAAGTGCGAATGCACTTCTTAAGCGACCCTGAATCACGCGTCCACCGCCGTCCGTCCATCCACACCACATACCCACTTAGGGCTATTGGCCAAGAAGAGTTTTTAAGTGCGAAAGCGACCCCACCACATACCCACTTAGGGCGATTGGCCAAGAAGAGTTCCTTCGCTACCCATTCGGCATATCTTCGTGATACTAACCACTTCCTACGGGAAATAAACAACATAAAAATCCCTGATGGCGCCTTCCTTGTAACTATAGATGTAACTTCTCTGTACACAAATATACCTCACCGAGATGGGATTGAAGCCCTGGTTGAATCCTATGGCATACATCGGGATCACGAGGCGCCAAGCCCACAAGTCATTGAAACTTTGACCAGGCTAGTGTGGAATTAAATAGCTTTTAATTCCACAATCAGTATTATCTTAAGCGACCCTGAATCACGCGTCCACCGCCGTCCGTCCGTCCGCACCACATACCCACTTAGGGCGATTGGCCAAGAAGAGTTTTTAAGTGCGAAAGCGACCCCACCACATACCCACTTAGGGCGATTGGCCAAGAAGAGTTCCTTCGCATCACCCGTGCATTCGCACTTCCCCATGCTCCCCTTCGGGGAGGGAAATGCGGCTGAATTATTTCGTTCGCTTATCCATCCTTGAGCGGAGTGCGGAATTCATGGTGTCAACAAAACTTGCCCGTAGCAGACGGCAGTCGGAGGAGCGTAATGCGGAAGTACGTCACCGCTGACTAGCGCAGCATCATAGGAGGGAGTGCTGGCGCGCCGTCAACAGTTGAAAAGAGGAGGATTCGCGGCGCGACGATAATGCGCGGTTTTTTTATTTACGCTTTCTCAGCTAATACTCATCGCTTTAACAAAATTCTTGCGGGAGGAGATTGCTAATACATTGTCTTATTTGGTTACATGTACATCCGTGCATCGGCGGAAGGTATTTTAGGACCCCTTTAAATAAAGTTTACTCCTCCTCCTCTTGAGTGCACTTTTCCTATAAAACATATCTTAAAATTGGGAAGATATGGCTGTGGGAAATGTACCAAAATGTCCCTCCAGATCTGACCAAACATAATGTTGCTGTATCTTTACCGTAAACGTGACTCGTCTCGCTCAAAAAACCTCCATACTGGTTAGAATCCTGGTATAAAGCCAGCATGCGCCTATACACCCAGTGGGTTATTTGGAACTCAACCCACAGTTTTTGCCGCCTCCATAGTGCATGTCGGCATACTTTCACGCATGACAACGTAAAGTGATGTGATACAATACTTTCGAGCGTTCGGCAAGATTGCAAAAGCTGTTTTACCTTACATGTGATTACCGGGAATCGTAATGCATTCTGCCAAAGCCGACAGTCCAGAAGGCCTGGAATTTGTTTTCGTCTTGTATTTTCACTGTTGTCGGTTACTAGCAGCGGGCCGCTTCCTTTGTTCGAAAGATTGCCTAATACAGAAACTGACGCCTGGCTCCGACTCTACGCGCTCCGCACAGGACCGGCTTCGCAAGGAATGGGGCGACACCGGAAATGTTTCTTCCGTAGCGGTATCCAAAACTATACTTTAACTCATCTTTTGAGCTAGTGTATGCGGTTTTAAATTTAGTATTATGAGAAAAAGTTACGCAGACGCAAAGTCATGTGCGGACAAGTATCCGACGTCAACCGAGCGCAAAGGAATAGCAGGGAGAGTGAGCCCGAGTGAAGCAGACGACAGGTGCGAGAATCCCTAAGCCGACGTCACAGAGGCGCGCTTCGCACCGCTGCCCGTGGTCGCGCTCACCGCCAATAGGCGTGCCCAAGAGGCTTGTGTGTAACCAGCGTGAACGAACTAAAACGTCGCTATCGTTTGCTCCCGCGTTGCTTCTGTGGGTAAAGGACAACGTTATTGATCGGCAAAGTTGACTATGTTTCGTCAGGTGCCGGTATTGCACAAAACGTATATTTCAAATGTTGATATAGAGGGATGGAGATATATCGCCTAAAGTACGACTGTCAACAGAGCGACAATTAAGAAACCAAGTAACTGGTATACGTATTGGCACAAAGTTGTTACGTACAAAATTAGCCTGCTGACGTTATATGTAGCTAAAACGCAACCAACATATAATTATCGACAAAGTTTCACGGTAAAATGTACAGCAGTATTTAATTTTTTTTAATGAGTCAACTAAGTTGAAGATGAAAGCTGTTGTCGAACCCACCAAAGCAAAAAAAAAGTGGCCACCACAGTTACAAAAGGGTGCACAAAGAAGGGGAATAAATGGTCAGTTCTCTGAGCACTCTCATAAATGTCAAAGGAGAGTAGTAGTAGTAGTGGTAACAAACTTAATCGGTTAAACAAATTAAGCGTCCAGTAGGTCGCTGCCTTGACATATTCTAATTAATACCGTTCTTTCGCGGGGCCGGGATGGCGACTCGTTTTTTTTTTGTTTTTGTTTTTTTTATATATATCATGCATGATTTTCTTTAACATAGCAGAAGCATCACTATGCAGGTAGTAGTGAAGCCACTTTGGCTTTCTTGTCACCACAGCTCATCCGAAGACCATTGGTTATTTGTTCTCCATTGCCTGATGCTATTTTTAGACACTCAATTCTGTCCACCCAAAATGTTAAAGCTCGCCCTCTTTGTTTCCATTTAAGGCACATGCATGTGCTCTCTCTTTCCCCTGGTCAATTCGAAGCAACTACAGTAGCCGGCCTTTTTTTTCGGACTCCAAAAATTAGGACTTGCTGGATAGTCCGTAATTTCCAGAGGAACCGCCAATTGTGCCATAGGAGTAATGACTCTCGGATTTTTCGTACTGCTCTTTTATTCGGACTATTTTTCGTTCTTCTCCAGGTCCAAAAAATCTGTCGGTTACAGCAGTGCGAATTTTTCGAAATTCCTGGAAACCAACCGTTTTCTCTCACCTCCCTTCATTTTATTGTATTTGTTAACAACGGTGCCATTGTTGCTGGCCGTAATGTGTGCGGTGTCATCAGAAAACTCCGGGTCGTAGTTACTCACACCGTTTACCACACACGTCAGCACGCGTCTCACGAGGAGCGCCCGGCGTCGTCCAGGCTTGCGCGTGGCGCTAGCAGAAAATACCGAGAAAACAGTTCACGTGCGTCCACGCCTCAAAGGGTGATCACAAGACAGCTCGCGCTACAGACGCCCAGTTCGCGAAGCCGGTTGTCGCCGGTTCTAGCGCGTGCTGACGCGTTCAACTTTGGAAGAAATGTGAAAGCCTGCGGACAAAGCAATCCGGGCCCGGCAGTGATGCATGGGGAAGGCAACGATATAGATGGATATGACGATGACTACTACAATGAAAAGCGACGACGGAATATGTAAATCAACTATTTCATACCAAAAGCAATGCGCGGTGGTGTCCTTCAGTGCTTACAAAGAAAGGGATTCCCCAGCTTCGCTATCGTTCAAGCCTTGCGCGACTTAGTGCAAGCTTCGGCTTCTTGTTCCTACAATACGGTGGCGAGACTGGACAAGCGTATTCACTTTCCTAAATCTGACGGCTGCAGGGTTCAGGTAGTTTTGCATTTTTATTCGAAATTCAGCTGGCATCGGACTTATTATGCCACGAAAAGAGGGCAGCGTCAGACAGGCCAGCATCATTTGTCCTATAAAAAGGAGGTCTTGTTCCAAATATCGCATCAAGCAGAAAAACGCTACTTGCACAGCCTCTTCTCCCCGCACCCCTGCCTCTCTATTGGACGGGTGACGCCCGCCACTGCGAGGTTGACCAATGAGCAGCGAGTGTATGGGCCCCAACTCGACCAATGAGCAAAATGCAGTCGTGTAACTGACCCATGAGTCATCTTCATAGTTGTGTTTTCTAATCCAGTTGACGTTGATCGGGTAAAAGCTAGCCCTCGGCCATCAGGTTCCGGTTTGTGATCTTCCGTTTGCGCACTTGCGAATTGTCGGTGCCAAGAGAACATCACCATCATTAGTCTTATCGAGCAAATGGGCTGATCGAGAAAACAAGGATGTAGATAAGGCTTTCCAAGCCATTTTTGGGCAGTGCGCTCACGTTTTGTCGCAGTCTTGGAAAGGTGAACCGCGGAAAGCAATGTTAGCACGCCAGGAGCAGAAATAGAGGATAAAAAGGAGCGGCATGATATAAAAAAAGCCTCTGCTTGCGGCGACGTAAAATTAATTGAGTGGACAAGGGGAGGCAGGAAATAGCTTCGAAGCGTGACGAGTGGTCCTCAACGTCTAGTTGATGATGAAGATAATAGTTTCACGCTTGGAAGGGTACGCACTTATCAGATGCCAAACGCATAAAAATTAAGTATGAGGCGGGGGAGCCCAGTTGCTTGGGCAGCGTTAGGGAATTAACGAAGTTAATGCCCGTGAGGTTACGCAATGCGACAACGATCTAAAATACGATAACAACACCTGTATAAAAATAAAAAGCGTGATTAACGAAGCGAATAGATGGTGGGTCAGTTAAATATATCGTTAAAGGCACACGCGCATGACGAATGCACGCACAAAACCACCCCTTAAAAGCAGCTGGCTAAACGGCCGTGTTTGATTCTAATCGCTCGCTTCCGAATCTCTTCGAGGCGCCCGACTTCATGTCGCACCAACTTATTGTAGCGGCCGTGAGAAGCGTCATAAGACACAATGCGTCGTTTGTAAAGGTGCAGAGAATCGGATGAAGATAATTAAGGGGACCCGCCGCGCGACATCCGTGACGTAACCGGGGCCGCCTGTTTCCCCCGTATGCACGAATAGATGGCAGGTCACGGCGAAGGCCAAAAAGTGCATGTAAATGGTTCCCTCGCGTGATAGGGTGCAGCAAACTTTGGTCCAGCGACCGCCGGGAGACCGTGACTTATTATCTCAAATTCCTCGCAGCCCTACAGAACTCCACCTAGATGGCCAGACATATTCCCTTCCCCGGACGTTGATCGTAAGGGCCTGAAAGTATGGCCGAGAAGAAAGGGGGGTGGAATCTGCGTTGGTCGTTTGTGCGCCATGGAATAGTTGCCCGCCATTACGAATAGCGACCTTATCTTTTCCGGAGGCCAGTGTTCTTCTGTATGTCGTCTTAAGGGGCACAATTGCTCGCAATTAACTTCCCACGGAATTTTCCTCATGTTGGCGTCTGCTTGCGCACACCTGACGTTAATTTTGGGTGCGTACTGAAAACGCCGAGATTACGAAGAACGGTCATTGCGACTGAGGGTTAATAACGCCATGTCACGCACTTGCTAAACGTTTTAACTTGTGTGTTCAATTATTAAGTTCGGGGGCAATGACGTCGCTGGGAAAGCGACGAGACCTCGAGGACCTCCCAACGATGATTTAAATGAAACGAACTAATGACGACGATAGCTTGAATGACGGTCTGTCCTTTGTTTCAACCTTCGCGCTATATACAACAGATAAATATCGGACAACAGACACCGGTCAACACCAAACCACGGAAGTTTAACGCTGCGCATACTAAATGACACATTTAAGCTTGTGAACGCCGCGCACTTTCGGCGTTGAACAACAAGCATCTCGCGGCCGATCGGCCGCCAAATATGGTGAGAAAGAAAAATCCCGGGCCATCTCCACTAACGTGAAACCTGGGGAGGGGCGAAGCATGCAGTGTATAAAGCGCTGGACACATGTACGACTGGTACACGCGATTCGCATGCGACTGATCGTTACGATTGATCGTTAGGACCCGTTTTGGCGTCGATCGCTGGTCGGAGGAGGCTCACGACGTGCGTCTGGCAAGCCAGATGCAGTCGTGCCATCGTTGCAATCGTCGTGAGGCCACAGCCAATGAGAGCCCGCTGAGCCCCAACCCCCCGCAACCGGCGTGCGTTGCTCTGCTCGGCTCGGGTGTTGGAAACTTTAGGCTTAGCATCCTGGCGGATATTTGATTGCCGCTATCTGTGTAACTGCGAATGACAATCCGACACAACTTTTCACCACACTATCATCCCTTTTCTCGCATAAGCTACTTCTTTTTAGCGATCAGATTGATTCAGAAGAGCAGCGACAAGCGCGGTTGCTACCGTGGTCTGCGCCGGTTCGAGCCGCTGAGTGTGCCGAGCTGGCAGGCGCGACCGGCGTGTGCGCGGACTGTTTCCGAAGGCAGCAAACACTTCGCGATTGCCTGCTTTATCAATTTCTTGCGAACAAACGCGCGGAATCTACAAATTCAGCTCAGCGATCGTCGTAGTTGAACATCTGCGTAGCCTGTTTCGATGCTTCCGCGCAGGTATTGCCATCTCTCGACCGGTCGGCGCACCGCCCGCCGCGCGCCGCGGGGGCCGGTCAGCGTATACGCTTGCATCGCGGCAGATATCTGATCGCCGCTTTTAAAATAAGCCCTGATAACAATCCCAAGCACAATTTTTCACCACACTAACACCTACTTTCTCGCATGTGGAACTTCATTTTAACGATCAGATTGGTTCAGAAGAGCAGCGACAAGCGGTTGCTACCGTGGTCTGCGCCGGTTCGAGCCGCTGAGTGTCCGAGCTGGCAGGCGCGGCCGGCGTGTGCGCGAACTGTTTACGAAGGCAGGAAACGCTTCACGATTGCCTGCTTTATCCATTTTTTGCGATTAAACGCGCGGAATCTACAAATTCAGCTCAGCGATAGTCGTAGTTGACCATGGAGCAAAAACGGTGGGCGGAGCGACGCCGACGACGCATCGCATGCACGCATCGGGTCATGTGTCTCAAATTCACGCGTACGACTAGTCGTGGTGACAGTCGTAACGATCAGTCGCATGCGAATCGCGTGTACAAATCGTACATGTGTCCAGCGCTTTAGTGTATTCTTGAAGCCTTGGCGTTTTTGCCAATGGAGGGGAAACGGTTGGGGGGTAGACCAGGTATACAGATTTGCTGTGAGAGTCTCTTGTCTTCGAAGCACAAAGCTCTCTAGCGCCAGGCGCAAACGAGTGTCCCGGTGTTTTAGTACCGTGACTACATGAGACGACGATTACAACGACGACGACGACAGGAGACACCAACAGCCCCAGCCCGTGTAAGAGGCTTCGCCCCTAAAAGTGGAGGAGGGAATACGCGAATTTTATGCGAACACGCAAGGGGGGTATACATGAACATTGGTTTTGTGTGTCTCTCTCTCTCTCTCTCTCTCCTTGCGTCTACCTACGTGCTCTCTTTCTGTGCACGCCTTTGAACATCCATGTATACGAGTCGGCTTGCACGTTCGTTTCCGGCGGCCCTTTGAATTATCCGTCCACAATGGGACGCAAATTACTCTTCGGGGCGGAGGGAGTTGAAGTATAGTCTCCGGGCTGGCCGTGTACGCTCGCGAGCGCAACCACCTTCTTTGCGCCCGTGCCGTGTTATTGCCGCCGGCCCGTTCGACGTCGTTTTTGCCCCTTTTCTTCAATCCATTTTCCCGTATTCGAACCGGACGGACTGCAGCGAAATCCGCGTTCCGCGTAGGACACTGCCACATGTTCGTGGACCCGGAGGGTCGACCACACGGCGTTTGGCGCACGCATGCACGCGGAATTTGCGCTCCGCTGCAAGGTTGGCGTCGCTCTGGAGTGCGCGTGCCTAGGCGCAGTTTGCGAAGCTCTCGGTCGCCTGCGCGTGTGCGTGCGTGCGTGTGCAGGGGCTTTTGTCATGCAAAGCAGCCGTGTCGCCGGGTAGGGATTTTTTTTTTCTTTTTTTGTCGTACATAACCGGTTAATTGCTAGCGCACGTCGGCGTCTGTGCATGTGAGCTACATACATGCGGTCCGTGCGCCAGGTGGTTCTATACCAGAGGTGTGTGTGTTCGGATGCGTGGAAGTCTGAATCGTCTGCAGTCTTCCATAACAGTTCGTACGTCCCGCGAGAAGACAAAATATTCGAGACCACGGATGGAGCTTTAAAGGGGCCCTGAAATACCTTCCGCCGATGCGTGGATGTATATGTAACCAAATAAAGCAATGTATTAGCAATCTCCTCCCGCAAGAATTTTGTTGAAGCGATGAGTATTAGCTGAGAAATCGCAAATCAAAAACCGCGCATTATCGTCGCGCCGCGTTTCCTCCTCCTTTCAACTTACTCTCCGCTGTTGACGGCCAGCGAGCCTCCCCTCCCATGATGCTGCGCTCCTCGGCGGTGACGTACTTCCGCTATTGCGCTGCTCACACAGCCGTCTGCTACGGGCAAGCTTTGTTGACATCATGAATCCGGCACTCCGCTCAAGGCTGGAAAAGCGAACGAAAAATCTGACCCCGTGTGTGCGGCGGCCTGGCCTTGCCCTTTCGCGGTGTACGTTATTGCATAACTTTGCTATCGGCGGCACGCGACTTTTTATCGGCGGCGAACTCGCAGCCGCACAGGGAGGATCCTGCGCTCGCTCCCTTGGATGCATAGTGCACTGTTTATCCAAAAAGCGCCCTATCAGATGTGGCCCCGCTGGTGCCGGGTCTTATTTTGTGGCGGTGGTAATTCGTGCCGGCGGCATGTGAAAAAGACATTTTAAACCGATACAGAACCCGAGCACAAAACGCCAGTTCAGCTTGGGGCGACGCGTGGTGGAGAGCGGCAACGTTGGCAAAACATGCTCCGCCACGGCTCTGAGCTTCCTCGCGCTGGAGCGAGCACCATTTCTTTGACAATATCAAACATTGGTTGCCCTGGCAACAAGGCACAAACCGCTCTAGAAGTCAGTTACGGTTGCGTGATCCCGGTTCAGCTTGGCGCCCCACCTCGCGGCATATGGGCACTGCAGGCATACTACTCACTGACATTTGGAAGTGCGAGATGCCTTTGGCATTACAGGAGGCGATGGTGTGTGTGTTGTGGACGCCTTTGTTTCGCGATGAAATGCGACGTTGTGCTTCTGCGGGTGGATAGTGCTTCCCATGGTCTGGATTATCTTTCTCAAGCGGCGTACGACTCAACCTCGCATGGGGTATGCGCAGTGTGCGTGGCTAAAAGCCATCTCGGCTTGTGCGCCAGAGTTAAGTGACTTGCTGTTCGTCCCCGCAAACCGCGCGAGAGGTGAGTGCCGAATTACGAGGGGCAGGAGGAGGCAACCCATCGTCTATCAATCGCGGTTCGGACTTGCAACGCATGTTGTGACGTTGTATTCGTTCGAAACGCATCTCTGGATTGTTTGGAAGTTGAATAAAATGTATGCGTCAAACCCGGGCATTCGGCTTCAGGGCGTTCTTTGCGATTGCAAGAAAAGTGCCACGGGGCTTCAACGCTTTCTTTATGGAACGTACTCAAGTAAGAGAATATTCATGTCGTGTTATGGCCCTGTTGCATTCAATACAAACGGTTAAGCGTTTGTTTACACTTGTTTCGTTTGTCGTAAAATGTCCAAGCACTCCGGCACTCCGCTGGCAGATCAGCCGGCGAGCCGACGCTGAGCAGACGACTCATCTCTTTGCCGGAAGTGCGTGAAAAAGCCGCCCAATAGCAGGATGTCTAGCTCATGACGAACATCTGGGAATCGATGATGTAGACATGTGAAGATGGCGGCGTCCAAAAACACGAAGGAAAGGGTGAGAAAAAAGCGAAAAACTTTGCAACAAAAGTGTGAGCTTTCCGCTGCGCGTAAAAGGGTAATACTTGGCACAGATGATGTTGACGACCCAATCTAACGATTGCGCTAGTCAATTTAGTGTGCTCAAAACGCCTTTCAGGGCCCCTTTAAGTATTTGCGTTATCCGAAGTTCAAAGAGCAATGTAGTGAGGATATTCTTTCCGGCCTGCTCCGTTTGTTAAAGCTCAACCGTTTCAATTTCCGTCTTAAGAGTGGGAAGCAGTGGATGCCTTATACTAGCCTCGTACGTCACATTTCGGACACTGAAATTGCGAGCTCTGCCATGCCGTACTGAAAGAGTCTTTATTGTCTGTTTACATGGTAGCATGGCGAAAACGTAGTTCAGTCGAGAGAGTTAACGGGCTCACCCATTGATTTTACCTCCATGACATACTAAATGACACATTTAAGCTTGTGAACGCCCCGCACTTTCGGCGTTGAACAACAAACATCTCGCTGCCGATACTTGGTGTTCCATGGTGGCGCCGGGCACCTACCGGTAAAATAGGTACAAGCGACTCCCCGGCCTGGCGCTCGGCCCTTGTGTGTGACTACAACGCTTGGGAAGTTCACCCGGGGCTTGCACGGGAAATCGCCCCTATGGAAAGGGGCGGCTGCAAAAACGCAGGAACTTTTTTTTTTTTTTTTTCAAAATAGCACGCAGCGTTCGCTCTTCTACGTTGTTACTCGTTGGAGCCTCTTCGTTCACGTTCACAGGAGAGACCGTGCGGATTAGCCTTTTTTGGATGTCACCGTCGTATTCTGCCTCCGATTCCGGGTGGCTGCATTGAAAAGTTTCTGTTGGTGCTGAAGACAATGACGTGCTGTTCGCAAAATAACCGATGTCGGAGTCTTGATTACGCTTCAGTTCTGGCTCGTTTCAGAAGTCGGTGATGCTCTGCTTGATATATGTTTCGTCCGTAATGCCCATCAGTGACGCAGCCGACATATCGGGATAAGTGCCCTCCCCATTTGAACCGTAGCCGGTGAACGATGTTACGTCTAGATGGTTCACGTTCCGTTTGATTCGTTGCCGAACTGAGCTTTTTAAAGACTGCCGTAAATCGCAGATAACCTCTTGTATTTTCCACTTCATCGTTACGATGGTATTGACCCGTGTTCCAGCACTTTCGATCTCCTCGGCAATCTTGTCTATGGCAATAAGGTCTTCGACTTCGCCGTCCAGTTTCTTTAGAGCTTGTTCTTTCTCTAGCAGTGTCCTATTCCAGCTAGAGAGCATTACTAGCGAAAGTGAACCAGATGAAAGGTGTTTCTCAACTTGCCTAATTGTGGAGACTTCGTTACGTAGCTGGAGTCGTTGGAGTCGTTGGCTGATAAGCTCCTCCATTGTTCTCCTCGGCGTTAGTCAGTCCAAAAATCGTTGGTAGGTAGGAGTTCCTTGGTATGGCCACGAAGAAGTACACCGTCGTTACAACGTACGAATGTGGTGTCTTCATCGTGAATACATGTGCTTGAAGCTCGTTCTCCTCGGGTCGTTTCCTTGTGCTTCAAGTTCGTTCTGCGTCAGGTCCAACGGTCCTCGCCCCACGGCTCACGTTATCGTTGGTTGGTAACCCGCTCGGACCTTCCACCGTTGACTTCCCTTAGGGCGGCTCCAGACAAAGGACACAAATGCACCGGCGGAAACTTCTTATCGAAGGTCGATGGGGCCGGCGATCGTTAGGGTGTCTCACGTCTGTGAAAGCCGCTTTTCCCGTCGTTTCGGCACCATGTCGCGGACGGGACCGAGCCGGGACACGAACGGGAGCCGCCGCTTTAATGGGATAGGATGGAACCCTATCTACAATGATGATGATTCGAGAGGTATGTTCAAGGGACCACTTCTTCCTCCTTGCCGTGATTCCCAACAACCTCCATCGTGCGCAGTCACCATGCTCGATAAGCTCGCGTCCGGGACGTACACGTACAGTTCGTCGAGATTTCCATCGACGAACTATACCGTGTTCAACATATCCCGCACGCACGATGAGCCACCCTTAATTCTAGGTGCACAAGCTGAACTATAGTGATCGCATAGTTTACAACCCTTGAGGGATTCACTGTACTTAGTCCTTGGCCACCAACCCAGAAAAGGGAGCACTAAATGGCCGATTCAGCAAAAAGCCAGCGTCGCCGTCGGAGCCTGTAACCGCGAAATTGACCTTCGTGAAGCGTTCCATAGCGCAAGGCGTTCCGTAGAAAAGATGAGGTAAGCGAGTGCAAGAACGCAGCCGGGCGATGCGAACAGACAGGAAGGGAAGTCCCCCGTCGCGTCAACTGTCCCAGCACATGGCGGCAGGAAGATTCAGTGGCGCAACGCGTGGGACACAGATCGAAGCCATTTGAAAAAATTGGCCGCGTATCTGCTCCTTTCGTTGCAAATGTCGTCAAAAGACGATAGTCTTTATCGGCTTTTGCGAAGTAAATGCCTCCCTTCACTTTCCCGCTCACCTCTCATGTTGTTCCTCTTGCGTCGCGCTCCTCCCAAGGTAAAGACGCCAAAGGTTTTGAATCATTTTAAATTTCCCGCGTTCCACAGCTCCAAACCGGGTGTCTCGATGCGAACGCTGCCGTACGGCGAAGACGCGCGTGAATCGAGGCGCCCTACTACACCCTCTTCTAGCCACTGTAGCCCTACTTCAACGTTTATAGAACCGCGTTTCCCTACTCCACGTGCGTTGCAAGCAGAACGTGGAACCTATCTAGTGGAACCTTTCGTAACTGTTGCCACTTGATTTCTTCAAATGCCGCCAGAAGCTACATGGCGCGGGCGACAGCAGGCGACGGCGGAGTGATATTTTTTTCTTCAGTTGATGAAGTATTTAATCTCGCCAAAATCAAACATGTACGATTTTTTATAAAGGAACGCTGCAAATATCACTTCTGTATTAATTTGTTGTCTTACATATGCGTAATGTCTTGTTGTTCTTCAACAATATTGACAAGTATGAACATTACACCGGACTTAGACGGGCACATTTAGCTGTGACTATATAAGACTATTGCGCCGGGATTGTTTCAGTTTGGCCGGGTGGCTGAATCGAGTCACAGACAGACAGACGGACAGACAGACATACAGACAGACCAAAATTTCTGGGTTTAAGTAGCCCAAGAAAGACTATCGTCTTTAAAAGCGCAAGGCAGAAGCAGATCGTCAAGCAAATCTTGCAAACCGGCATGAGGACTAACTCCTTCGAGAACGCGGAAGAAATGCCTCTTGGGCGTTCAATTGGACATTAATTCTTTCGCATTCAGATCCCTCAAGAAGCACTTAGGTGTCCTGGGACTTCTTTGTGCTTTATTTAGGCATCTTTCAGGTGAAAATTATGTTCGAAAACGATAGCACCGCCAAACGGGCTTAAAACGCCTGCTTACGGCTTTCCAGGTTTGGCATCGTATGGGACCCGTCCTAGGCTTTTTTTATTCGTGTCTTCTTCCGCCAGCCTTCGTGTCGGACACGCGCAGCCAGTACGAAGCTAGGCCCACTATCTTGCTCATGTATACATACCGGTGTCCCCACGAAGTCATTTTCTCCTCGGTGATGCTCGCGTTCGCCTTTTGATTCATTATGCATCAGGCGCCAGTTCGTGGCTCGTGGCCTTATTGTGTCGCTGGCTAACGGTGGGCGGTTCCCTCCACGGGTGTCCTGGACGAGACCACCCTGCAACGTCACTTCACCGCCGAGCTTCAGAGCGCGACCGACCGGCCGTGTGTGTCGCGCCGCTGTCGCTATTTGTCTTGGAACAGCAGCGGTGTGCGCCGTGATAGCGTAAATAATGCAAGCTCGAGGGCAGTCTGTTCTGAGATTCGGCAATTACACTCCCCATGCTAATTACGCCCTGTTCGCGTTCTCCTAAAAAGGTAAAGAAGTTTTAGAAGTAGTCGCATTTCTGGAGCATATCAGAGCAAACAAATGTACAATCACTCAAAAGTTCCGAGTTCCTTTTCTCTTTTCTGTGCGCGTGCGTCTGCGTGTTTGTGTACTGCATCTACGTACATAACTGACTCGTTAATGAAAACCTCATTTATTACCTCAGCCGTTTCTTTTTGTTTAGACCTTGTAATGGCGTCTTGGCTTTTTGCATGCAAATGTAATCTAAGGAGCCCGAGAACGCGCGCATAACATATCCGTGAGCTGAAATGGGCGGGTATCTTTTCTGACGATAAGCTGACAGCGTCATTAGTGCTTCGCATGCAGTCAGCGCGATGGAGCGAAATTGATTTGGGTGTGCCCGTTCGCGGAGTCATTATGAAAAAAGCCAATTTTCTCCCGTGTAGGTCTATAACCAGGTTGCTAGCTGCACCCCAAATGTTAGTATGGTAGAAAACGCTTGCCTTGAAGTTACGCTTACCGAACGGTTCAACCTGTCTGCGGTTATGTCAAGTTATACATACCTTCTGTGTACCGACGTTCCTTTTACCGGTCCCTTCGAGGCACTGGATTTTTAAGAAACCAGCAGTTTATTCAATTCTCGCACATGAACACACGCTCAGCAGTTTTCACGAACCATCATGACTTGAAGTTTGTTCATTTTTGTTTGTTTGCCTATTTGGGCAGAATACAAGTACACCGCGCAAAATCGTATAATTTTCAATCTTCTGCCGAGGTAAACGGGGCAAAAGGCGCTTGAGCCCATTTGATCGAGCCCGATGGATCGAACCCGATCGGGCCGCCTGACAAGGCCCAGTCCCTGATGTAGCACAACGGCAACATCGTTAGCGACGCACATTAAATCAAATTATAAACATGAAACAAACCAAACGGCAACATAGGCAAACTGTATCAACGCAATTGTTTATTATATAAAAAAATGACAAAGCACAAGAAAGCAGTATAATGATAACAGATATTTACTACGCAGAAGGTAGAGACAGTGACATCAGTAGAAACAGTTTAGCAAACGGAAGTTTTACCCGAACCCAAAGTTTTACCCAAAGCAAACAGATTTTTTTTTTTGCACTCACGGCTGGTACGCAGCATAATGTTAACTGCATACATAAAACAATACTCAAGGAAACCTTCTCATGACGGCACAGAATATGGCATATAACCGGACTCGCTCGATATTCATTTTTCTCCCACCAAAAAAAAAACTCATATATTTTTTTTTTCTAAATAAATTTATCGAAAGAGAACTTTTTCACAATTGTCTTGGGGGACATGGCAAAAGGTAAAACCATGCCTGACTGGGACCTGCCACCCTACAGCTGTAGCGGCTTTTAATGGTACATTTGTTCACAAGTTAAAACTCTATAGGGAAATATATGTATCATGATATGCGGGCAGGGTGTTAAACTACGAGACGGACACATGTGACGGGCAAAAAACTATAGGCGACACAGGTTTCAATTGAAACCGGAAAAATTTATGAATTGGCTTAAAACCATCTGTATACAGACGCTCCTTTTACCGCCAATGTGTCCTTTCGAGGCGCGGGATTTTTAAGACACCAGCTGTTCAACCGACATCGTATGATCAAACAATTCGCATCAATAATTTAATGACGCCCGGTTCCTCCCTATCTTCGCGGCTATATTTCACTGCCGGCTGTACTTCTATATATGTGTGCAAAATAAAATAGGTTCTAAATTATCTCATATGCTTATCAGAGGAAGGTGGGTGTGGAGTAAATTGAAGGTTATTTGACACAGGTTTGTGAATCGCGTAATTATTGTGAAGAAGAAAAATATAATTTCATAGATGCAGCTTTCATATATATGTGACTCCATGGAAATTTTACGCAGCAATGTTTTGGTTAATTAAAAATGCTTACATTGGCAGTACAGGCTGTCCGAAGGGTGGCGACAGACCGGAAGGGTACAGGACATTCCAAAAATACGAACTTTCGTTGAGTTATGAGCTTGCGCATGTGCAGTACCCTGCGGTCTGAACTCGCCTTTTGCACTATTTTTCCATCCAAGCTGTGCCTTTGAAGCCTCGGGTATGCCCTGAACAATTTTGCAGGTTTCCGCAGTACGGTACCTCCTTCATTACTTTACATGTTCCACCCGCCGCGGTGGCTCAGTGGCTAAGGCGTTGTGCTTCTGAGCACTAGGATGCGGGTTCGAGTTCCGGCCACGGTGGCCGCTCTTCTGATGGAGGCGAAAAGCAAAATGCCCGTGTGTACGAGATTTCGGCGCACGTTAAAGATCCCCAGGCGGGCAAAATTAATCCGGAGCCCTCCACTACGTCGCGCCTCATCGCTTGCGTTGCGTCGGCGCGTTAAACCCTATACAATCAAAAACTTTACATGTTCCCTTTCTTATTCCGTGTCCTGCAACTTTACCGCTGTTCATCTCCTTCAGTGCCTTTTCCTCCTCGCCAAAATGAACCTCGCCTTCCAAGTTATCCAGTCAGGATCGTTTTGTGGAATAGCGTAGCGTAGAAATCGGCATAGACGTCTTTCTCCTACTTTTGGTACATCTGCACAGTGGCCTAGCTTAAATTTCTGTCGAAAACGGACCGGAGGCTGGAAGGTCTTGAGTCAGTAATGATGCTTTCCGGAAGCACCACGGGCGACGTCCGTCGGATGATTGCTTCCTTTCAATCACGGTAAGTCCTGCATTGGGCTCTACTCACTCCTACACAGGCGGGACGGAGTATAAAGCCTCTATCAATCTGAACGTACTTCCCAAGCTTTCCCTAGAATCACAAATAGGCTCTCAGAGGCCGCCGTCAGAGCCCTCCCTTTGGTTCCAATTTCAAGGGAAACTCCGAGTACACCACGAAAGCTTCCGGAACCGGAGTATGGTGCTAGGGCGACTGTTCTTCGCCGATAGGCGGCGCCCCTTGGCACGCCTAGCCCAGGGTGATTCGGCTCTCCAGGAGCGGAGGAGAGTGCTCGAGCTCCGGGCCCACGGTTCGCGAGGCATCGCGAGCGGTCCTTACCATCATCCCAAGGGGCATATTAGAATACCATATAGGGCACTGGCGCCGCTGGGTAAATATTATGGGAGCGGGGTCACCCTTCGCGCCCCTTCTCCCGACCGTACCGACGGGCATCCGCTCGCCTTATTGTGTCCGGCGTGCCGAAAATGAAGGCCGGTCCAAGCTACGCGCTTGAACGGGATACTTCATGCGTTCCGGGAGGGGGTTCTTCTTAAATCTCGCCGGCTGGCACACCAGAGCAAAAGTGGCTGCGGACGGGGACCCGCAGGCGGACCTCTGAAGAGCTCTTGAGGGACGAACTCCCTCCGTTGCAGCGTGCAAGGCAGCGGTCGCGCTGAAGACCTCTAGACTCACCCGAGCGCTATCGGAATCAAAGGAAGACCTGCTGAAGCGTATGTTTTGGGGGAGGGCCGGCGAATGGGTCCCGCTTTGTGAAGCGGCGCGCGGTCTCCAGCAGCCGTGCCTGCCAGTGGAACCTTCCCCGATCGGGGATGGGGAAGCAGCTCTCGGCATCTCCCGCCTCCGTCGACTTGTCTTTCCGCGTTTTCCGCTTCTCTGGCTCGCTGCGTCGTGGGAAGAATGAGAACGTGTTTGTTGTTCTTGGCGACCCCTTCCAGGGTGCGCGCACTGCCTGCTGTGCCATGCTCGTGAAGAATTGGATATACTGCGCACTGGAACAGCTCGATGGGCTCTGAGCACGATGGATTCGAGAGTCCCTACTCTTTCGGCACAGAACGTCGCTTTATGGCGCTTTGACGTAAAGTGTGCATTGGTTCACTCCCCCTTCATTGCTTGGTGTGCCGTGTTAAAAACACATAGTGTGCATGTGCTGTTGTTATTTGCATTCTCCTTCAGTCGACTCAGCTGTTCGTTTCGTTAAGATGTATCCGCTGTTTAGAAAACCGTTATTAATGCGAAAGTTTGAAAGCTACCGCCCGGTGTCTGTAGCAGCGAATCGGCGTCTAAATTGGCCGACGCCGCAAGGAAGGTGAAGGTAAAGTATTTGAGTTAAAGAAAACTAGAAACATTTGAGACTGTAAGGGATTCAAGCCCATGGCGTGCGGAATGTGAGTCGATCACGCATCCCCGACAACACTATAGCGCCGCGGCCCTATGGCTGACTACGCATAGACCCAGTGAATTCGTTGTGGCCATCGACTTAACAGACGTCGACGACCATTGTGCGCGGGTTGAGGTATACATTCAGTTTGATGCTTCTTGGCACGTCGGTAGGCACAATGTAGAGGTAACCACACGTTAAGGCTGAATATAGGTCTCACAATATATCCACTAGTGTGGATTGGTCAATACGAGCACAACTGCCACCAGAAGCTTGCGGTCATTCAACCAATTCCAGTTTAGCTGCGACGTCAACAGAACCAGCTGGAGTTTTCACTTACCAATATTTCAGATTGCACCATTGACGGAGACAGCTGTCGTCAGAAGCTCATGGCTGGCTCACCATTTAACATTGGCTGCGACTTCAACATAACTAACCTAAATTCTCCCAATATCCATTCTTCAAGATTGGCCATTGACGATGACGGCTATCGTCAGACGCTCGCGGCCCATTCACCAATTCACATTGACTGCAACGAGCGGACGCCTACAGTCGTTGCAGCTCCTCCTGGCATTAAGCACTGACTAATCGAACAAAACAGTTTGCTGTGATTTAAAGTCATGCCGCCCAAGTTAGGCAGGCACAGACTACTGTTGTCAAGTAAAAGCGATATGCCTATTCCTCTGAGTACACGGCTGGAGTTTGTAGAAACGTAACAACCACAAGGAAGATCCTGACAGCGTCTAAACCAGCCTGTCGCTAATGGGCTTATAGTTACTACAAACGTTACGGTCGGAAGTGATAATGTGACCTTTCACCGCAGGAGAGTCAAAGTTCTGCTAGAAGCTTCGGGCAGCAAATTAGAAATGAGCGCTTGAAAGTGGTCGTCTATTTTCGTTTCTGGCGAGAGGTTCGGACAAAGTATGCGCATATATAGACGTTCTGTTGACATTACGGTGAAGCGCCGTGTCACTCTAGCCGAGTTTCATTTGAATGTCTATAGGTGCACGGCAACAAAAGCAAGGCGCCGTGGCGGCTTCGGCTTCGGATTCGTCTTCGCTTTGAATTTCGTCGGGAGAGGGCAGGGAGGGGTCAAGAATAGAATTGGGCGACGAGCGCACCAAGAGCTTCTGCTTCCGCCAGTCTTTATGTGCAGCGGAAAAAAGAACCGGGAAGGGTAAGAGGGCATGCACCAGAAAAATAGATCATAAAAAGCAAATTCAACCTTCGATTTAAAAAAAAAAAGTCTAATACCTTTTTCCGATACAAAAACGAACGGAAGAGGGCGGTTTAAAAGAGGCGTTGGCTTACGGTCGTAAAATGTTGGTTTAGCGCCCACTCGAGATATAAAGAAGACCGTCAGCGGGGCTTTCTTTTTCCTACTCCCGTCCTCCTCGGATCGGAAAAAAGGAGAGCGGCTTAAAATAACGAAGTGGGTGCGCGCCTGCGCGGCTGTCGCTGCGTTCTGTGAAGTGTAAATAAGTGTTTAAAATACAGCGGCCGATTATAACAGCCTCATCGGTAGAACGCCTCCCGTGATTTTACGAGGCGGCGGCCAGAATGCAATATCATTCTTGCGCCCTGCGAGAATGTCCCAGACTTTATTTCGTTCTTTCTTTCTGTTCGCGCGCGTACGTGCGTGCTTGCGTGTCTGATCCCTTTTGCGTTTCCTTTAGGTCTGCGCCTGTTCGTGCCTGCGCTTTGTATTACTTTGCTGGAAGTGCTATCTCCAAGATGTTAGAATGTGGCCTCAGCACGGAACGGGGAAAGAATTCATGGCCGGTCACTACTGCTTGGCAATTACGTACGGCCGCTGCTGAGAGATTGTGAGTGGTGATATCAGGACAAAATTTTGGTAGCATCTAAAGCATTCAAATCTAAATTAACCTTCAAAGCATGACCACGCCATCATTGTTTGTCATATTTGCAGCAAGTGATTTATGGTGCCTTCTAGACCTGGTACAGAAGAAGTAGAGCGTGTCCTTGTCCCGTCACTCATCCCTCTCAGTGCAAGTCCTCTGAGAGCAAACTTGGCATTCCTGTTCAGGTAGTCTGAACCACCATTACAGCCTTAAACACACACCCTTCGGTCCCTCACCTTTTTCGTGACCATGTATCGCGTCGTGCGAATACGAAATAAACAACCCTGTATATGTGCGCACATGTACAGGCCTGGACAACCTCATGATTGTCTTGCTGAACCTCAACAAAACCTCCCCTTCACTACATTGAGTTGAGGTTGAGAGACGAGGTCAGTGACTGCGAATTGTTAAGTGACAAAGGTCGACAATGTTTCACCTCAACCTTATCCGACGGTTTAGGGGTTCAGTTAGGTTGGAGTTGGAGCTATGCTTGCAATAAGACGTCGATGCCGTTCCCTTGTGGACACCTCTTCATCATCTTGTGCTACAGTTAAACCTAGATGTAACGAACTTCTGTGTAACGAATTCCTGAATTTAACGAAGTTTTTCAACTCCCCGTTGCAACCCCCATTGAAGCCCGTGTGTTTGCGACCTGTATGTAACGAAACGTCGGGGTGGTTAACCTTCATGTAACGAAGTCGGCGAGCTGATCCGTCATTGTTTTTTGCCCTTTTACTCAAAAATCGACCGGAGAAATGAACTGATTTAGCGAATACTAGCACTGTTGTAAGGAACCAGCAGCAATGAAAACGTCTGTAGTCGCCAAAGCACAATATTCCCGATAAGGCACCTATCCCAAAAAGTCACCTTTTCAAGTTCCCAAAAAGTCATCTTTTAAAGTTCCCGAAAAGGCACCTTTTCAGCATAATGTTGGTCCTTGAAACGCGTTAAGGCACCGAAAAGCGTATAGTTATGTTGCGTTTGTTATACAGAAGAAAGTGATTTTCCTTCTTTTGAATGCCGTGTAAGGACTTCGCGGGAAAGCAGCAGACGCAAATCACGCAGTTTTTCACTGTTAAATCTTTCAAAATGAGTTAACCTTCACTGACGTCTAGCATTTTGCCTCCGCTACTGCTTCATTCCCGCGAGCTCTAACTAGAAACCTGCATGTAACGAAAACCTGGATGTAGTGAGAAAAAGCGAACTTTTGTCGATGTAGTTACATCCATGTTTAACTGTATTTACGTTGTGCGTGACCAAATGCGCGTCCCGGACTAGTAAAAATGCGGTCGGATTACATGTAGCGTGCGAAAGAAACTAAGGGGCCGCGGACTTCCTTGCTTCGCTACAGTTGCCGTCCATAGGGTCTTCTACCGCCCCTGTTGAGACAACTTTGTTGTGACAACAGAAGTCCTGTTGTTAGGACAAAACCATCTGTTGTTACGACACACATTTGTGTCGTAACGACAAAGTCAATTTTTTCAGCGACAAACATTCCTGTAGTCACAACAGAACTGCCGTTTACGCTATTCTTCACGATGGGCAATCACATTCAAACAATGTGCAACTACTGATGGAACATCAGGATCACGACAAGACACGAATTCGGCACGACTGAACATCAAAATAAAGACAGTAATACGACACATGACAGAACACCATAATCCCGACATGACAAGAATACAACAAGACGATAGTACGACACGTGAAAATACGACGAACTACAGAAATTTTTCCTGTCGTCTTTTTCGACTGGGATAACACTCTTTCCTCTCTCCCACTCTAACACCTCACGATCTTCGCATCCAATCTCGATCCTGCTCGTACATGAGGAATACAACCACCCAGGTGTTCTCAATTCAATTCATTTTTCACGCGTTCGCATTGTCGCGCGCCATCTTTCAGAACCTTTTGTTCCGGTTGTGTTTGGAGCAGCTTAAACTGACATGTTTTGTTTTGGTATTTGCATTTATCTCGCCTCGCTTAAACACCATTCTAACGCATTTTTTGTATTCTATAGTAAACACTAACGTAGAGTGTATGCCCAATTTTAAAAAAAGCGCTGGTACTCTCCGTTCTGTTCTTATACTTTACCACAAATATGTCTGAAGTTGCCTTTGCGACGAATAATTTGCACGTGTATAAGCCAGTGCAAAAGTTTTAATAGTTTGGTATGGTCCCGATCGCCAATATACTTCGGGTTCAAACATTCTTTCACCGTTTCTTAAAAATGTTTTGTCGAGACAAACAGACCAAAATTTCCGCGCTTGGGTATCTAAAGTAACACTACCGTCTTTAAAAAATGTGTCTCGCTGTGGGGTCTTCGTTCATCACGTGCAAAACTAGGGGTGAAGGCTGTATGGGACGACGAAAATAAACGCCGTTAACCGAGTAGTTCTTTATCAAGAACAACCCGTTACGCATAACAAATTGATTTGACGACTGCAGCCGCCTGACTGCATCTCAAAAATGTTTTCGAAGAAGTAATATTGAGTTGTTATTCTGTGAATCGAAATGCGTCGGGGAGTGCAGTGGTTAGGGCTGCCAGGCAGTCATCGCAGTGTCGTTGTCACAAGCCTTGTCTGAAGGAGTCGTGACAACCAGTCCGCGTTCTTGTGTGTCGGCGTCCGCTCTTGTGCGCTACAGAAAAGTCATGCTTTTGTAAACACAAGGCTGGATGAGCTAAGGGCCAGAATGGTCACGCAGACTAACTATCCATAAAAGTGAGCTGTTGTCTGTGACGAATGAGCAGGGATATTTATACAGGCATGGACGGAACTTTTGGAAAGGAAAGATTACAGCGAGGGACTAACGGGGTAGTTGCGTTCGTCTTTCATCTATGTTTGGCTTTGACGCCGGTGCGACGTTTTTTAGGGGAAGTTGGATCGAACTGGCCGAGAACTGGGCAAGGGTTGAACAAAAATGTAACCTTCTGAAAGGAAGACCAAAATTCTGGAGTCCACAAAAAGGGTTGTCTTTCTTAAGCAAGCTAGTTATGGGGGCGAGTAAGCTGGACAAAGCCTCTAATAAACCGTTGCTCCCCAAAAGCCTATCAGGTCTTTCTAAAAACGTGTTGTGCAGAGGCCATGAACTGCTGAAATCTCTTATGGCTCGGCCCTAATACCGCTCTCGTCAACGAGAAATCCAGGCATGATAGTCTGACGTTCCCGAAATGACACTTTATAGAATTTAAAACCAACCCCGTCTTCTGACAACTGTCAAGAACCGCGCCAAGCCGCTGGTTATGCTTGTCAAATTTTTCGCCATAGATGGCAAACTCATCCGAATAACATGTACAGATCTCCCACGTCAGGCCGTGCAGAATTTCGTCCATAAATATTTCTAACGTAACAGGTGTGTTGCACAATCCAAAAGGCACAGTGTTAAATTCTAAAAGGCCGTCTGGGGTCGCGAAGGCTGGCTTTTTCTTTGGCTGACCGATTAAGGAAATTTGCCATTATACTGACCGGAGATCCAGATAGGAGAAGTATGAGGTGTAATTGAGGCGGTCGATGGCGTCATCGACGCGCCGTAGGGGATGCCTTTTCACTAACGGCCTTCAGGAGATACACAATTGACTGGAAATAGCCGTGAATTGTCTTTTTCTTATTTTCTTTTTTGAACGAGATCATGGGCGTGGCGCCGGGCTCTAGACGGACTCGTGGATGTCTCCTTTGTCCAGCATCTTTTTTGCACGATCATTCATTATTGCACGCCCGGAAAGGGGGCAGTCGATATGGCTTTTGACATATGGGTGTTGCATCGCCTGGGTTGATTTCATGCTGAAGCTGAGACATGCAGAGGAGAATAATACCCACCTACGCGCAGTAAAAAATGGAGCCATAAAAATAGAGCACTTACTGTAGTTCATGCTGTTTGGCAGATGGACGAGAGCTGTTAATCATGCGTGTGAAGGCAGCGGAAACTCTTTCCGAAGCTGAATCCGGGGTGTGGTTCATTACGCCCATTCGCTAGCGCTGTTTTGACTACCGTTGAGTTTTCTTGGTCATGTGGTAGTGTTTCCTTAAATCGGGGTAAGACAGCTGAATGAATATGAACATAGTCGGTGGGCGTATATTTTACCCCGGAAGAAAATTTTTCCAGTCCCACATTTGTGCGTATATAGGCCCACTGCCACGCCTGTGCTGAGCACGGTGAATATCGTCTGAAGACTGTCTCCACCAAGCACAACGGTCGCAGAACCAACGCCGAACGTGCGTAAATGATCGCACCCGACACCGCAATAATTATCATTTTGGTCAGATGCGAACGTGTCATCGGCGACGACTTTTAACAGAAGGATAAGCAAAATGGCAGCGCCAGTCTCTTGCATCTTCACTGTTACGTAATTGTTTTGATGTATGTGCTTACAAAGACGGGCAAGCGATTTTTGTTGAGTGTAGTTTCTTTATTCCAAATGAAAGGGCACCCCTTAAAACACCTTAATCCGAAACGATTTTGCTGATAGCGCTCTAGAACTTTGGTAATCGGACTTTTTAGATTTACCAGCCATACGTGTCCATCCAAAAGGAAGGCTAGCAACCGCGACAGTGAGCCGTGCTGCAACACACTTTTAACCTCACGTCTGGTTGAAAGAGATGTTTGAAAACCTGTCCCCGGCTAAAACATTTTTAATGTGCAACCTTTCCTATTCCTTCATGCATTTTTTGAGTCACGCGTTGAAATCGACGGAATTGTTTGGACACGTAACGTAGTGTCACGCTTAGGCACTAAACGATGCCGCCTTTCGGACTTCAGAAAGTTTAGTCCAAAGTTAAAATTGTATCCGCCTGTTTATTTAGAAATCCCTTGCGGTTACCCTAGAATAACAAAACGGTGGCTTTCATACGAGCTGAAGGACATACACTCCACAAAAATCGGTTGTCCGTCCCTTTAAAAATGCGCTGAGTTCGAACTGCCAAGTCTCAACCTTACGGTCAAAACAATATTAACAGCACCGCTCGAACTTCAGAGCAACCGTTTTCGTCCAGACAGCTTCATTAAACGAAAATTCTCTCTTTCGAAATGTACGCGCCAAGCCAAAACGAAGGAAGTAATAACGTGAAATCAAAAAATTCAGCGGCGCAGCGCGCGCGCTCAAAAGAGGGCGAACAGAGAGAGACCGTTCACGTCGGCCCTGAGAAACCGCAACGACTTTATAAGCATGCGCGCTGCCTCGATGATTTATGTCAATCTTCGGATCTCGGCTGCCAGCTTGGACTGTCCGCCGCGCGAAGAGCTGTAATCCACTTTCCGAGGCCGACCCCGAACCGCGGTCCGAGTATACGGACAGACGTACGTCTTGCCGAGGCAGGGTAAACACCATCTACCTAAGCCGAAGCCTTGAGGAACGCATCCTTCGTTGTCGGCTTCTCTCGTCAGTATATCAGCCAGCTCGATCGTGCTCCAGTGACGTCTCGTAATTTAGGACGCCCAAAACAACGGTTAAGCTCTTCACCCCCTTGCTACGACGAGTTCGTTAAAAAAGTCTCTCTGGCTTTCGGGGTGTTGGCGACGAACCCATCGGTCGAAGAGAGAGCGAGCGAGTGCGTGGGCGCTCCTCGGGCTGCTGTTGCTGTTCCTCCGGGCTGCCGCGAAGCTCTACTCCGGCGGCGCTGAGGAGAATATAAGGAAGCGTTAGATTGCCGCTCCAAAAGTACTTCGGACGCGAATTGCGCATATTCAATTTTCGTAATGGGATTTACGAGCCGACGCCGGACTTTCTAATCCAATTAAACAACACTGAATCGCCCCAAACGTCCGCCCACTTTCCGTCTTCCCTGCCCGCTAACTTCGCCTTGCCCCGTTTCACTCGGCGCTGTTTTTTTTTTTTTTTTCCCTCTTGATGGGGCAGCTGGAGATCGCTTGTTCCTCGTACACTCTCAAGCACGCGCTCCCAAGTCTATCGTGCACTGTTTGGAAGTTTAGTCCATTTATTTCCCCATCGGGAGCCTATTTACTTTCCTTCGTATTGTTGGCCTTGAGGAGTAAACAGGACGATGGAACACGTTAGAATTGGGGAGATTAACGAAAATGGACTGAACGTCCCTCTCGGGGTTAGCTTTCTTCCCTCCCTCCCCAATTCAATCAACATTGTTTATGAACGCTGCCTGGGAAATTTCGGTTGTTTTTTGGCTGTTCAGACTGAAATGAAGACCTTAACTCTGCAGCTGCTGGTACTCATGTGCGCCTGAAAGCGTTTGGATGTCTCCTGATGTTAACATCGTGCACCTTGTGATCGTATCCTGCTGTAATTCTCATGTTACGCAAAACTCAGTATTAAGTGGGTGACTTCCCGCGCTTATAAAGTGGCGTGTAGGCACTCAAGCGGAATGCAATATGAATTCCGCCCCTGCAAAACAACTCTCACTCACTCACTCACTCACTCACTCACTCACTCACTCACTCACTCACTCACTCACTCACTCACTCACTCACTCACTCACTCACTCACTCACTCACTCACTCACTCACTCACTCACTCACTCACTCACTCACTCACTCACTCACTTACTCACAGAATTCGTGTTCTTCGGCATTCTTTTGGCACGTAGGTTACTTGTCTTTTTTTATGAAACGCCATCAAACTTAATTTAGGCCCCTAGCTTAACTGCCATGTTAGTTAAATGCCTGCCGCTAGCTGTGTAAGTAAAGTGATGGAACATAGGGTGTCCGCTCATTTGTAATGGTTTCTGGAAAAGCGTGGCTTGTACCCAGACACCATGACCGGACTCCCCAAAGGACGTTCATCAACAGACAGCGTTATTGAACTTGTCACCTCCATCGAGAACGAGAAACACCGCTGTCGTCTGACCGCCGCCGTGTCACAAGACACTAAAGATGCATTTAATAATGTCTCCCATGATGCCATTCTGGACGCGCTTGAGCCTATTGTTATTGGAGGACGGTTGCATCAGTGGATAGCGAGCTATCTCCGCGGACGGATGTTTTTCATGTCCACACTTGATGGAGAGACATCCGATCGCCCCGTCGCTCGCGGCGTGCCACAGGGAGGAGTTCTCAGCCCTACGCTATTGACCCTGGCTCTCATAGGTATCACTAAAGTGCTTCCCAAAACAGTGTCAATATCTGCCTATGCGGATGATATATGCATTTGGACATCAGGCGTAACGCGACTTCACGTGCAAGCATGACTTCAGAAAGCAGTATCTGCCACTTTGACGTACCTACGCCGCTAAGGACTTGAAATTTCAACGTCAAAAAGCGGAACATCGGCATTTACCCGAAAACCCATGATATGCTACTCAATAAAGATCGAAGGGGCTGTTATTCCATGTGTCACGCATCACAAATTTCTCGGCGTGACAATTTATCGAGATCTGTCATGGTCGAAACATGTCTCTGCACTAAGAGGGAAACTACAAAGTTTCACCTACGTCCTTCAACATATGGCAGGGAAATCATGGGGCCCATCAGTTTCGTCACTGTTGCACCTTTACCAGGGACCGTCTTTACTGGCTATTTACCGTACAGTGCCCCTATACTTTGTAACCTTCGGCGATCGTCACTACGCGTGCTTTAAAGTGCACAGACACAAGCCCTAAGAATCTTTTTGGGGTTGCCTCGATGCACATCAACATGTGGAACGATCGCAGAAGCGCGAGCCTGCCCAGTTCAAGTCTACCTCGCGCAAGAACCTCTTCGGGTGCACCTTTAACATGTGTCAAGGTCTGAGTGTCATCCGCTGTCGAGTGTTTTCAGGCACCGTCCAAACTCAAACTACTCCAGAAGTATTTCGGTGCAACAACATTTGATGCCCTCCAGGTTTGCGGTCGCCAAAATCTCAGAAATGCCTCTGTGGCCGGTTGTACTTGATCTACAGGTGCGGTTATCGGTTCCTCGAATCGGTAAAAAAATCTCCCATGACGCCTTCGGTCTTTGGAAAACTTTCACAATTTTACATCAGTGAAATGTACGGGGAGGCGTCGCAGGTTTTTGTTGACGGCCCGGTCACGGCGCCTTCGTCGGCAGCGGCAGTTCTTATGCCTGGGAAGGAAATGATCCAACATTTCAAGATCGCTCACAGGACGTCGTCTACCGCGGCAGAGCTGGACGGTTTACGCGAAGCGCTCCTCACCATTTCTTATGAAAGACCACAGCAGTGAACTATCTCTTATGTCTGCAAATCAGCGCTGCAGGTGCGAAGGTATCCAATGAAGCGAGGCGCATATGATCAGCTGACCACTGGTGTCGTTATCCTCTATGAAGTGTTGAGTGAAAAGGGCCGCACAGTGATGCTTCAGTGTATGCCACGCCACTGTGGCATCGCTGGAAACGAGTTGGTGGATGCAGAAGCACAGCAGGCACACCACAATGGAACTATCTTGGCTATACCCATCACTAGCAAGATTCTAACGTGGTACTCTAGCGAGCACGTAAACAAGCTGCAGCCTTTCTTTCGTCTGACCCGCAGAATCGACATGAACGGCTTCACGGGCTCGATCCAGAGCAAAAGTTCTGGCTCACTCATGCTCCTGGGCCTCTCAGAAGTCAAGAGACATGCAGGCTGTGTCTTGTAGTAGCATTGACCCGGAAGTATATCCGCACAATCGGACGAGAGGACAATCCGGACTGTCATGTGTGTGGTTGTCCTGAGACTATCGAACATTTGCTTAGCGCTTGTTCAAAGTACTCTATTGATCGAAAGAACCTTGAGGCAGCATTACTACGCTTGGACACTCGCCCTCTGTTCGAACAAAAAAATTTGGGCATGTGGGCTGACAACAGGAAACAAAGCCTAGCCGTTAAAGCCCTGCATATATTTCTTAGTGACTCCTCTCTGGATTCTCGGCTCTAGGTGGCGACAAAATTTAACAGACTGCGAAATAATGTCCCAAGTGTTTTATGGACGATAATCATGCAGTGAAAAGTGGACTATAATCATTTGATTCAGCGCCCCGTTGTATGTGAGACGTCTATTGGTTTTACTGCTTGTACATAGCTCATTTGTCGATTTCATTGTAATTTCTCATACTTTCCATATTCATTCCTTTCTCTTTTTGTCCCCAGTACCCCCCCCCCCCCCCCCCGCCCCTCGATCCGCCCCCGAGTGGGAAGCGGACCCAAGGTCAATTTCTCAGGCCGACCTCTTCTCCTTTTCAATAAACGTTTACTCTCTCTCTTTATTCATTTACAGTCACAGTCGGCTCGAATGTACTTTCTATTAATTAAGCGCAGGGATGGAATTACGCCTTGTAACCGTGGAAGGGGCACCGTAATCTACTGTTATGTCGGTTGTTCGACACCACTAGCAAGTTATGGCGAATTCCATTGGGCGAACAGGAGCAAGTGGAGCGAGCAGCCAGAGCAGCACACGGGAGTAACGGGGACGTGTGCTTTCGTTCCGCGAATGAAACATTCGCGCTGCTCCGGGAGCAGTGAAAAGAGGGTGAGGGCGAGATGTCAAGAGTCATGTGACCAAACGTTTCCCGCGCTCGCTTCCCGGAGCATTTCGCGCGCTCGTGATGTCCGCACGCAGTTATTCCTCGTCAGTTTTGCCAGATACGTGCCGGTGGTTTTGTGTCTGCCTTCCGCATGGCGACGAATGAAGAAGCCGAGCGGATGTTCATGTTCGTTATAAAGGGGTCACCATCGTGTCTCCCAAAAATTAGCGGCGAACGATAACAGCGTCCACCGTCTTTTCCAGATACATACGACTCTACCTTCGGTCGCTGCTCCGGCGGGGTGAACAGGTGCTCGAACATAAACTCATGCAATGTCAAATCGTCGTCGTCATCGCTGCTGGTGCTGTCCGAGGATGAGCTTGCGCTTCCTTGTCCAGACAACCGCGCTTGGCTGCTGCCGTACGCACTGAGCGGCTACCGCGGCTGCTGGGTTCCGCCATTTTTCCTCCGCCACCCGGGGATAAAACCAGAAGTGACGCAAAAGAGGTCATGTGACTTCCTCGGCGTTCCCTGTTACTCCGCCGCTGGCGACGGAGCACCGAGAACTGCTCTCGGCTGCTCTCGGCGCCAAAAAAGTGCTCCTCATCGACCAATGAAACACAACGCCCCTGCTCCTGCCCGACCACTGGAAGACGCCAGAACTCGCGAGAGCACTTTGGGTGCAGTTAGAAGTGCTCCTGTTCGCCCAATGGAAAGCGCTATTAGATTTTGCAATCGCGGATCTGTGCGGGATTAAAAATTTCAAAAGCCCCTTTTTTAGGAGAATGATGTTTGTAAGGAAAACGTGAAGCTTTCTCCATGCAACCTGAGTGAAAGCCAATGTCACCCGCCGAGGTGGCTCAGGGGCTAAGGCGTTGTGCTGCTGAGCCCAAGGACGCGGGTTCGATTCCCGGCCCCGGCGGCTGCTTTTCTGATGGAGGCGGCGAGCGAAAACTCCCGTGTATTCGAGATTTCGGCGGAGGTTAAAGATCCCCTGGTGGTCTGAATTAATCCAGAGCCCTTCACTGCGGCGCGCCTCATCACCTGCGCTGCGTCGGCGCGTTAAACCACATAATCAGTTAAAGCCGATGTCCAAATTCCAAACTGCCTCGACCGTGTCATGCACTTCCCTTTACTTGCAGAATGGGAGCTGTTCGAGCACGAAGTTCTGGGCATAGCGATTGAGTGTGGGTTGAGAAGCATTACCAAAAAAATCATTTCTTAAAAGCCTGTGTAACCTCCATGAAATTGAAAGCGAAATACCTGACACTTGTGGGGAAGAATTTACTACCGTAAAATGTCAGCTTTGATGCGCACCGATATGGTGGAGCAAGCGTTCGGTGCCGGAACAATCGTTACTATGCACTGTGAGAATCCGACACGCCAGGCTTTACTTGGCGAGCGCCACCACACTGCCACTGAGTTCACCCCGGATATAAATTCAAATGGTGTTCTTTTAACTAGCACGGAAAAGATTAGATCTGAATTTAAAAATTATTACAAAGAACTATTCAGCGGTGCCTCTGATCCCATTGATAGTAACCTTTTGTGACATTTTCCCTTCCTAGTTGAGCCATTGACAGATGGCGACAGCTGCATTATAAGTGGCCCTATTACCCTAGAAGAGATAGAGGCCGCAGTCGATCAGCTTCCGGTCTCAAAACCCCTGATCCCGATGGACTGCCCGGGAGGGTTTTGTAAGGCTTTTAAGTCTATTTTATGTCCAGGTCATTTTGGAATTTTTGATTGCTTCCTGGATGTTAATTCTCTTCTGCAGTCACTGATGAAAAGCCATACATTGCTCATTCCCAAAAAGTAAAGATCGTGAAAAATTGCGATCTATGGGTACAGACCAACCACTCTGACGAATGTTGACTACAAAAATTTTCGCGAAGATATTATCTAATCGCCTGCAGTTTGCCATGTCCATACTTATTTGCAAGCATCAAACATGTGGACTGCACGACCGATCAATACAAACCACTTTACACATTGCTCGAACAGCCCTTCAATTCTGTAACGATTCCTATGAGCAGCTCGCATTCCTGCTGATAGATCTTTCAGAATGATTTGATTGTGTTTCCCACTCATTTTTGTTTTCTTTGTTAGAGCGGGTTCGGTCGTTTTCACGGCAGTACGAGCCTGTTATAGTAACTGCTCTAACCGGCTAATTGTTAACGGTCACCTTTGGAAGCCCGAGCCTATACATTCGTCAGTAAAGAAAAGTTGTCCGCTATCGCCTTTACTTTTTGCACTATACTTATAGCCTTTATGTCGCAGTGTGCTACAATGCAGTAACATTCGTGGTTTTCATTTGCTCGGAAAACCACTGGCGTATGCCGACAATTTGGCATTTTTCTGTAGGTAAACCAAGTACCATTGATAAAGTTATTTCTATGACAAATGAATCCGGCTTAGTTTCTAGTGCTAAAGTCAACATATTGAAGAGCTCTGGACTTGGGCTCATGGGCAACAACACCAACCGAGTATGCCGGCATCCAATGGTCCTGTGTAGCACCCAAATATCTCAGCGTTCCGCTGGACTCCTACAGACAAAGCACCCGCTATTGGCGGGGGCGCACTGAGACCCTTCGTAGTTATTCGCAGGCTTTCGTCCCACAGAACATTTCGATTTTTGTAAGGGCCCGGCCCTTGTAACATTTCTTGGCATCAAAATTGTTCTATGTAATGCAAATTCTTCATTGCGCTCGGAGTCACATACAGCGGTTCCATCGTGTTTTCGCAGCATTTGTGTGGTCGTCTGCATGGAGCCAATGAGGTGTAACAACCTTCTTAGACCGGTTTGCGCTGGCGGGGTGCGCTTAACCCATCTCTTTTCACGGCAAATTGTTGCACAGTTCTTCTTTTTTCGGGACTGCACCCACCCTGTTATTCGGGGTTTTTTTGGTTTTGTCTCATCTTGTTTTGTCTCATCTTCTCGAACAGACCAGTGTACGGTTCAATACGGGTTTTGTTGGTTCGTTTTTCCCCTGATTATATGTCCACTGCGTATCGTGTTAATGTCTACAAGGACCTCATTTCCATGCTTTTCACACCAGCAACACTGCATACAAGTATTTAGTCTAACTTGTCTGGACAAGATTCGCTCTTACGTGTCCGTAAAATTCCGCTTTCTCCCTCAACAAAAACGTTCTTCTTCAAACTGCACAACGTAAATTTGCCTGTTAAGACGTGGCTGCACAACCGGAACATTTTTGTGCCTCCTGTTAACTGTCGCCTGCAGTACGATCTGCCAGAAACTATTGAGCACTGCTTCATAAATTGTGAGAATGCCGTACTATTTGTGATGTCCTCCAAAGAACTCTTAAGAGGGACTTTGAATTGACTTCACATGGTATACGGTATCTCGTATCACCCGCAGACGGTGATGTGCCATATGATTGTTTTTTTTTCTAATCGCTCTGCATAGTTTATGCAAAACGCGAATGCTGGAGAAGCACGCTGAGCCTATGGTTTCTTCCAGATCGTACTTTCGCCAAATGATCGTTAATCTTAAATACCTCTATCACAAAAATGATTCTCGCCCTGACTGGTATCCGTTCCTTAGTAGTTGTTAACTGTTGCCCCCGTCTTAAACCAAGTGTACATAATTGTTCATTGTGTTTAGTTTTGCTTTTCATCTTGTAATCAACTCATTTGTATGTTTACATAGTGGTAAATATGTGTTGTAAATATCGTTTCCTACATTGACATGTAGTGTAATAAATATAACGTGGAAAAAAAAAACGAATGGTGCAATCGGATGGATGTCGGCTTTGCAACGCGAGCGACACAGGTTCGATTCCCACCACGGGAAGCGTTTTTTTTTTTTTTTTTCTTGAGCTGCTTCATGTGCCTGTGTGAAAACCCATCATCCCCATATGCCCTCCCATTGTGTAAAGTTGGCTTTCCTGTAGTGCGTTCTCGCGTACAGTCACCATCTGTGAGGCGAAGAATGCTTTGCTTTAAATTCTTTTGTCAAGCTGGCGCCGGGCTCGTCATCAAGCGACAGCCGACAGTATACGTGCTACAGAATGCGGCACTTCAAGGCTCTCACACAGACTTCAACCTCTGTTCATAGTAAACGTTGGTAGTTCCTCTACTGTGTGACGATTATCTAAAATAAAAATTCTCGTTTTTTTTTCTTTTTTTTCAATGTACCAGCAAAGAAGAGCGTCTACCGGTCTTCCTCGCACTTTTAATAGAGCGGGAAAACTATATTTACTATTGGCATAAGCACCATTTTCAACATGTACAGCTTGAAGGCAATAACGCGGAGGCTACATTTTAATTTCGGATTTATGCACGTAGCGGAGTTGCTACTCTTCTACCTCCGCATTTGTTGTGTAGGGCGAGTAACGGAGCCGTGAAACTCGTTTGCAGTGAACGTAAAACTTGAACGGCATATTAAACATTACATCTAAAGAAACATCTTGTTTCTTTGCTTTTCTGTGGCTTTTCTTCTTTTCTTCCGTAGCTTTTATGTCCAAGCGCCTCACACTACCTCTAAAATAGGTAATTTTAGGTGTAACATCTGCGTAAGTTTTTTTTTTTTTTTTTACCCAAATAATTTTCATGCTTGACTCTCCACTTCCAGCGGTGTATAGCGAAGAGGTTTATTAAAGCTGATCCGCGCACGAGTCCGTAGGTCGGCGTCCTTTGTCGGATTCTCGAGTCCGTTGTTCCTCCCATTAACACGCTTCCCGCGGTGCACCGACCCAAATCGGAATGCACCATCACCCGACGCGGAGCACTAGCGCTCATAGAGACACGCCGGAAACTGTTTGCTCTTCGCTCACGTACGAGATTCCGGAACAGGGCGAGCATTTTCACGGTCAGGCACTGAAAAATGCCGCGCTCTGCCGTGTGCGGACTTAGAGCCGGCGTGACGATAAACAGGGTCAGCGGACACAAATGGCTTGGGGAAGGAAAACGAATCGATAGACGAGATTCTCAACCCGCGGTGTCAGGTTTGCACGTCAAGCTGTCGATGGCAAGCTAGCCTTTTTTTTCTCTCTCTCTCTCTCTCTCTCTCTCTCTCTCTCTCTCTCTCTCTCTCTCTCTCTCTCTCTCTCTCTCTCTCTCTCTCTCTCTCTCTCTCTCTCTCTCTCTCTCTCTCTCTCTCTCTCTCATTTTAGCCGGCGGCACCTTTGTAGACGTACGCGAGCTGGCGACGTGTTTATCATTTCCCAGGCGTGGCCCCAGATGGGCGCTCTTCAATATCTCATCGCAGATCCCCGGTTCTGCCTCCCCTCCTCCTTTCATCCGAGCTACAAACGCTTCGATCCGACACCTTTGGGCCGGCATGTGGCAGGTCAAAACGTACGTAAACACAGGGGAGGAGGGGGGAGAAACGTGAATCGGAACTGAGGCCGACAGAAGGTGGCGGTGGGTCGCGCATCTCAAAGAAATAGCGTCCGTCTTCACGTAAGCTTGGAACAATGAGACGCTAATCCCTAACGCTTCTTTTCGTTCCTGCGCCCGGCATCGCGGCCGAAAAAGAAGCCCCGTATTTCCCGTGCGCCAAGAAGAAGGTTGCTTGCTCCCTTGCACGCCACCGCATTCTTTATTTTCGCGGGGAGGCTTGAGAGAGCGGGCTCCGTCACCGCCGCCTCCGTGGAAGCAGCAGCAACAGGACGGCGGCTCCTGCCTTCTTTCCCGGAGTCGGGAAAGGAAGCCGAAGAATGGAGAAGCGGCGCGCAGCAACTGCCGGGTGGTTCGATTAGCGCGTACAAGCTCCGGGGGTGTCGTTGCTACAAAGGTGGACGCATAAAGAAGAGCGAGACCGAATAAAGGGACGAAGGAAAAAAAAAAGGGCGTCTGCGAAGAAAGTTGGTGTGCGCCGGCCTTTTCACTGCTCCCTTCTGTCCCTATTCTATTAGCGCTCCCGTTCCCCGTTTCAGTTATTCCTTTTTTTATTATATGTACGTGAGTCGGTGAGTACCTTGTGCTCTACATTTCACTTTTGGCCATTCTTTCTTTGCTCTGCATAGGTAGGGCGCGACAAAAAGCACAACGCGCAGTGGTCCACGAAATTCTCCCTTTGTGCCGCATATAGCCCGAGTCTGGGGTAGCTTCACTCTCCACTTTTTTTTCCCCCGCTCCGATGCTTCCCAGTGCTCGCTCTTCTTCGTGCCTTGGTGTGAGCGGAAAGAAGTTGGAAGCTGGAAAAATGGACTTCCCAACACCCGATTTCTTTTCATCTCGCAGGTGGCGCCACTTTTCTGTGTCCACGTAGATCCCATACCGCGATGTGGTGTCCGTGAATGCTACAATCTGACCACGGCTCCCCAAATCACCTCGGTAAGGCAGCTCACACGTAACTAGTACGGGTACGAACTAATTCTGGAGATTCTAGTACGGACTAATTCTAGTACGAACTAATTCTAATTCTAGTACGAACAAATTCTGGAGATACAGTAGAGAGATGTATACAGACATTTAGACGTTGTCGAATTACCCACATGATTAAAGTCCAAAATGGGTAGGCCGTGTTCTGAGATATTCCGCCTATTTTTGCGCCTTCGCGCATTTTTTTTTTTTTTTTTTCACGCGAATAGCGTGCTTCTATTCCACCATCCTTCTCGCCGATTTTCTGGCGTCACCTGTAACGAAAAGTTCCTCGGGACACTTAACTATGCTTACCCGGTTTGAATGCGAAAATATTATTACTTCACTTGCGGTAATTAAGAAAACTTTGCTTACTGCATTGCTACGTCGTGTCTGCGTACATCCTTCGTCAAAATTTTGTGGGCCAAACCTAAGCCTTCTCGACCACAAAGAATTCAAATAATCGGCTTTACCTTTAAATTGGACAAAAATGTCTTAAGGCCGTAAGAAAGAAAGGTGTTTTCTCTAGATTTCCTGCATAAAAAAAAAAATCAGCCTTGTTCGGGACGCAAGCTTGCACATTGAATTTTTTGCAGCCTGCGTGTTTCGGGTTTGGCCCACAAAATTTTGACTAAGATTACGTGAGTTTGGAGATAAAGACACCCTCGGAGCAGCACAAAGTTCCTGGCGTTTGGCTTTCCTCGCCTCATTGTACGCCTCCTGCGCTTCGACATTGCTGGCGTACTTCCGTGGTGGATCGCGCTTAGCCGACGCAGAAGCTGGCGGTTCAGGGGTCGTCCAAGGGCTTTCCATCGCGAGGCATTCACTCCAGCAGTTTCGACGTAGACCGTGTTCTGTGTGTGTACGGGAAGCGCGACCATCCTCTGCCACTACACTTAATGAATGTTGGTAGCTTCTGTCAAAGAATAAAATTACCTCGTTGTTTTTCTGGTCAAGCAAAGAAATCCCGGGCCATCTCCACTAACGTGAAGCCTGGGGGAGGGGGGAGGGGGGCGAAGCATACAGTGTATAAGAGTATTCTTGGCGCCTTGGCGTTTTTTTCCAGCGGAAATGAAACCATTGGGGGGTAGAGGCATACAGCTTTGCTGTAAAAGTCACTTGTCTTTGAAGCACGAAGCGCTCCAGCGCGAGGCGTAAACGAAAGTCACGGTGTTTTTTTTTTTTTTTTCTAGTACGCGTTACGTTTTAGCGCGAGGTGCAAACGAGTGTCCCGGTGTTTTAGTAACATGGCTGACTACATGATACGACGATAACGACGACGACGACAGGAGACGCCAACAGCCCGAGCCGAGCCCCTAAGGGGCTTAGCCCCTAAAATAAACCTATAATTATTTTAGGGGCGAAGCTCCTTAAGTCATGGGTCTGTCCATCCCTTGTGTCTCGTGGTACGTGACCGCCGCATGCTTTCGGAGATGTCGCAAAGTGGGCCGCGTTGCACGCGCAAGAACCGGCTGCAACCGGCAGCGCAAACTCGGCACCGGGAGCGCGAGCTTGTCTGTGTTCGCCAACGGAGGCGCGAGCGCACGTGCACTGCGAGGGGGAGATCACGCAAGAGATCACGCCACAAACGCAGGCAGTCGTTCTCGGAGATCGAACGAGACGCAAGGACCTTTGCTCGTTTCCTCTCGTCTTGTTCGGGCACAAGTTCGCCCTAAATAAAAGTTCTTTCTTTACCGTTGTGTCCCATCCTACGTGACAAATTGTGGTGGAGGTGCGGGGTAGTCCTCGATGGCGCGGGGTCTTTCACCAGGTCTGGGCCTGGGAGCATTGACTCCGAAAATAAAAGTCGATTTGTACAATGTACGCACACAGTCTTACGTCTTTCTTAATGATGTAATGGGCGAAATTTCACGGGAGAATTACGGTTACCGATGATCTTCCCCTCTCGAGCTTCGCCCCACTTATCATCATTCATTCCGTGGATATGGCGTGATTTTTTTTCTCATGTGGTAACCCTATGGGCGTAACCTGCACACCTGGCATGTTCAAGTGAACGCACTAAGTACTGTGAACAAGATTTTTTTGAACCGTCTTGCCCTACCCGTGCTCACATACCCCACAGACGGGCCTCTTGGACTACTTGCTAGAATAAAGTCGTCCGTTCCATTCTCGTTTCCTGACATATTATCTGAAGCTGCGCCCGACACGCATAAAATCTGTAACCCGCTTCGTTTGCATAGTTATATTGTTTTTGGTATATGTTGACTTATATCGTTTTTAATACCCACTAGACATCAGGATAATCAGGAGCATCATTGTAGAAATTTTGTTTTTGGCGGAGCCCGGTTTTGATGTGCAGCGTGATACGCCACCAAATCAGCAGGGCACCTTCCCCGCATGATACGTTTACGTCAAGTACGCTTGTCACAAGCTCGGAGGGTGCAAATTTCGACCTAGACAGGTAAACTTAGAAAGTTGTCACGTGACTCAGTCTAGTGCTCCGAAAATATATGCCTCAAGCTTTGTTACATACGCACAGGTACTTGGCAAATCCAGCTTGCAGTCGGGATGGAATCGGCAGCTCTGGTTTCAAAAGCCTGTTTTGTGGAAAAGCTGTTTTGCTTATTTCGTATATTATCACAGAGGCTACTTTGTGGACCGTCAATTCAAGTATGTGTCGGCTTACGGGCGAACGACAGACCATATTATTTAATGCATACTTCGGACCATTAGTAGATCCAAGCTTGTCGAAGGTTCTTTGGTGTTTTATTCGACAAAACGCATTGAGCGTGCTGTACTGTAGCGCGCATTAGTCCATCGTAAAGCTGTACCCATGTTATAACCGAAGTATTCGAATCGCGAAGTGGTTCCTTGGGCTCCCGTGGATATGGAGCTTCTCAAATTCGTTCCCAGCGAAAAGGCATGCAGTTTCCAATTCAAACATCACACCCAACCCCCGTCCTGAGTGAGGAAAAATGACGGGAATTTCGGTGACGTGACCTTAAACTGTGGCCTGTGTAAACTGAGCTGCATTCCTTTGGGCAACACACTGCTTCCAGGGACGAAAATAAAAACAGGCCTGCACAACACCATGTTTTGTAGTAATAAAGTTGAGTCAGGCAGTACAGCTGCGTAACTCAGTACAGTTGTACAGAGGTGTACAGCTTGGACACTTTTAGTTACGCAGGCGTTAAGAAAGCCACGGGACCACGCAATGAACCTAGCGCTCATTTGATGATCACGCTTTTAAATCGCGTAATCATTTGCTACAATATAAAAAAAATAGTGGTCATGGGACCCAGTACGACGTTGTAGCATAGTTACAGCCTCGTAGCGCACTGTTTCATTCATTTAGGGAACTAATCGTTCATGAATGGACATTGAATTCTTTTTTAATTTGAGTGATCACTTTTTTTTTAGGTTTTTCAGCAGCCCCGCTTGTGAGAGCCGCACGCGCAGGGTCAAACCGGAATGAAAGGAGCGACCCACGTAATCCCAAAACGCATGCGCCGGCAAAAGCTGCATCCCAAGGCTCTGTGAGCTGTTGCATCTACAACTCTGCTCTTGGCGCGCCCTCTTGCTGCTGTTTTAGAATCCCAAATAACCTATCAACCTTCAGTTCTACACTTCAAACGAAAATACAGATAGACAAGTAAACAGCACGCCCAGGAAGTCTGGGGCTGAATTCAGATCGAAGTGTTTCCACTTCATAATAATGACGCAGTCGGTGCACATCGCTGAAAAGAAGGTTGAGAGAGGCGTGCGAAAGCTAGTTTCAATATAAATGGCGGAACGTCGGTATGCTATGCAGCGTCCTGCTTGCTCCCCGTTCGCGTTTCTGTCCCGCCGTAAACCTCCTGCTGTTTCGCTTCTTCGGGTGGCTGCATAATAAGTACAGAGCGAGAAACTGAAAACCCCCACAACAGCGACGCTTTATTACGCCGTCCTCGCCGCGCCCACAATGACTCGCGCGAGCGGCGCCCGAAAGAAGGAAAACACGGGGGACGACGGGAGGGCCCTAAAAATCTGGCCCCGCGAAAAAAGGTGACCATAAAGGAGGAGGCGCTGTCCTCCGGAGACTCGGAGAAAAAGAGGGGAACGAGCCTGTAGGGAGGGAGGTCTTGCGTGTTAGCAGAATGGCAGGGACATTCAAAGGAAGCCCGCAGGACGTCTTTTGGACGGCGCGGTTGGCGACGGTGTCTCGTATATGCGCTCGTCTGTGCGTGCGTGCCTGTACGCCCTGGCGTTAAATCTCCCGGCACGCACGCCTTCCCCAGTACACAACAAGGAACGACACCACCCGAAGTCCTAAAAGCCGGCTCCACTGCCGGGCGCCATCTGGGCGTCAAATGAGCAACTGAATGCCGCCGCCGCGCACGGGGAAGGCGGCGCATACGCCCGCATACGCCTGCTTATCGCAGTCCCTTTCTGCTCTGATCCTTCGTCGAAGCCAAGGCACTACGGAGGACTCGCAAACAACCCTTCCTGTCGTCACTTGGGCTCGCGGCGGAGATAAAAAAAGGCTTCTTTGTCACCTTCTATCGCGGGGCCGTTTTGTCGCCTCTCTTTTATGCTGGTTCTTCCTCCCTCTTCCGCGGGACACAGCTTGCGGTTGAGCCACCGGTGCTGTCACTGCAGTGCCTTACTCGCAGTCCGGACGTCTCTTCAGCTGTTCCTCGGCGCTCTTATTTTGTTGATCCTCCGGCTCTTCACTCCTCCCTCTCTCTCCCCCTGTCCTGCTTCTTTCTGGCGTGATGCTTACTACTTCGCCTAAAGATCGGCGGCGTTTTGAACGCGCCGCTGGTCGGGCGGGGGCTGCAAGAAGAACCAATTTTCTGGTCGACTACGTTTCCGGCCGTTCGAACGGTTGACCGGTTTCGTGCGGACCTCCGCAGTATCGCCGTCTCTCTTGGCGCCTGCTCTTTCGTTGTGATTCATGTCTCTTTTACGAGGCATTCGGCGTCGTCCCAGAGTTTAGCGCCGCCAAGTTGCCCCTGTTTCTGCCGCCGATGCCGGAGAGCCGCCTTTTCTTCTCGGGGCTCCTTTCGGGATCATGCGTATAGGGAAAAGCGCGGGAAAAAGAAAACGTTCAAACGGGGGCGCCCGGCGAAAGATGAATGAGACGCGCCGGCATTGTTGCGGTGTTTGCAGATTGAGAGACGCGATCGAGCGGTGGTTGCATAAACGAACGATTATAAAGCACTTTCGCGGGACCTGAGGGGCGGCACTCTGGGAAATAATAAGAGAGGCGATCACGCGCACCGCATTGAGCGCCGACCTCCTTGACACTGCGAGTCCTTCGTGGGTGAATATCGATCAGTTGAATCTGGGAGATGGTAATAAATAAATGACATGTTCGTCTCGAAAGCAAAAAAAAAAAAAAATGAACCTTGGTTGATTTCTCTTTCATGGCAATCAGTAAAACACGAAAGTGAAATGTGCCGCGAAATCTGAAGCTGAGCATGATTTGCGGGCAGGCGGCTGTCTTTTGGGTGTGCTTGGCGAGCAGCGTCCTGCTGACGGGTCGCTTTGATAAAGGTGTACTGGCGTCATTTCCGTGGCGGATATGAGGCCGGCGAAATCTTGGTGTATACCGGCATAAAACACTTTCGTGTTATACCGGAAAACGAACAACCCTAAGTATAATGTACTGTTGTAGTTTTTCTCTTTGTCCCACGTTTTTCTGCGCTTTTGGTCAGCATGTCTCCATACCAACTTGCCCACTTGTCGGTGCTCCTAAGTACTCTTTAGCACTAAAGGTTTCTTCTCCGCAAGAAGACCCTGTGTGCAGGGGGGCACCCTTTAGAGGCCGCTTGCTCCGTTGTACTGACGTCATTCCCGGGACGGATATGACGTCGGTGAAATCTTTGTGTATCCGGTAATAAAACACTTTCGTGTTAAAAAAGAGCGACTTCGTAGTTGCCTGGGAAATATCGCAGCGCTACGCTGAAAAAATTACATGTGTTTTGGGGAGAAGTGGCCGCCTAAGTGGTCTAAGGTTAAGTGGGCCAAGTGGCGTTTTATATCACTTCTCACAGTGACTTCAGACGTCAGAAACGTCACGTGACATGACTTCAGGAACAATGACGCGACGTGAATGACAGTCGACCAAGAGCAAGCCTTGTGGAGATACGACACTGGCTGGAGATATGTCCTTCGATCCGCTCAGCAACTGTATTAAGCGAACTACGCGACGAGCGATGCGACGGGGATCCGTAATCGCTCGTCCCAAGCGCTCGCTGAGGCAGCCACGTGAGAGCGGTCACCCGAGCGACGGCGAAGCGCTATCCCAATACTGCCGCACAGCGCCCAATACGATTATCGAAGTACACACGGCCGCAAGGTATTTTTACTTGCTAAGTTGTCACAAAAAAACGGGAAATAAACGCATTTCAGTAAGCAGAGGGTCGTACTTTTCTAGGATGCACTGCGCCGCCACCCGCCCCTTCCCATCGCTCTCTCCATAAACCGGAAGTTGTGCCCCTTACGGCTCTCCTATTCGCTAGTCGCTGAGGCCACTTCCGGGAGGTGGGCGATTTTTTCGGGCGACCCAAAACCGAGCGAAGCGGTGAGTGATTTGGTCCGTGGCGAAAAGTAGTCCGCCGCTAGTCGCGTCACTCCCCAAATCGCTTGCAAAATCGCTCCATGTGGTTAGCGCTTTACGTATTCCAATACTGAGATGGCGCTCAGTGAACATGCATACAGGAACGCTAAGAGTTTGCTTGAGCGCTTTGGGGGTGTATCGGGGGAGATACAAGGTAAAGAAGGCCGCCATAAGAGCGGCTCTTGAATTCAGCACTGCACCTTTAAGCTGTATGAGGTGCTGCTTCTGCATGTATCGGTGTAGGTTACATACGTCACGGAGCACATCGAAAATTTGATCAAAGGCTTTGGGGTAAGAGGGGGGGGGTAAGTAATGGTTTGGTTGTTGCGCGTGTTGCTATGCGTGCAGTCACACCAAGGACACATAACGAGTGGTTGGGCCTGACGAGGTGCCCGTCAGGGGTGCCTCCAATAGTTTCGTGAAAGCAGGCTGTAGAATGCTTCCTGGCAATGAGGTCGAATTTTCGAGGAGAACGTTTGAAGACCCACCAAGGATGCGTACTGGTTGAGAACATCTGTGGCAATTTTAAGAGGCCTTTGACGAACTTGAACACTAGGCTATAGACTGAGAGCCTCCAGTGTCAATCACTGTCAGTGCCTCAGTGCTGGGCATACGTGTCTGGCCCAACTTTGCCTCTTTTTTTCCTCTCTCTTTTTTGCCCATTTCCCCTTTCCCACGTGCAGGATAGCAAACTAGGCTCTAGCCAGGTTAACTTTCCTGCCTTTCTTCTACATTCTTCCTTCCTTCCTTTTGTATCTCCTGATGAGTCCGTGGTAGTACCGATGGTAATATCGTCTGCATCTAGGGCATGATGAATGTGTATAATGGGGTGAAATTTTGGTGGGATGGCGGGGAAGGTGATGGGGAAAAGAAAGAGGGAGAGTACTGAGCTTTGTGGGGTTCTGTTTCCTAGGGTAATGAAGGCATATTTGATATCCCCAACATTGAGAATCGCCTGCACTTGAGGATGAAAATCGAGGACGCCGCTGTACGTCCGTAAGTCACCGGCGTTTTCATTTAGTTGAGAGAGAATGGCCGAGTGGGAAGCATGGCCAAAAACTAGAATGTTCCGGGGTGGAACCGAAAGCAGCAGAAGGGAGAACCTATTCCTTAAGACGCAAGAGTATGCATGCCCAGGGTAGATGCTGGCGGAAGCCGCAGATGATGAAAAGAATGAGGTCGATGCGTTTCAAAAATGGCTGGAGCCGGTGGAATAATGTCTCGAATATTCGCTTTCCACGAAAAACCCTTCAGACACCTTATCAAATACGTCCCAAGATGGAATGAAGGTCATCGAGCTCTAACTCGCGCTGCTTCAATGGTTCCACCCAAGCCCTTCTATTAATCTACAAATATATATCAGCGTCATGCAACTCTATCCCCCAACCTTACATAGGTACTTCGAATGCAGGCCTCGACAATGGCTTTAACTTATATAAACTCCGAACATCACAACGGTGTATAGAAACAGCGCCCCTGGCCCAAATGGAGTGGTCACCCACCGCATCTTAACCAATCTCGATTATAGCTCCCCGGAGCACTTAATTAAGCACATAAACTCACACTAGAGCTTCGGTAGCCTCCCCTTCTAATGGAAGACTGACGAAATCAGCCTTACACGCGATCCCAAAAGGCCAGGTCGTCTCGACAACCTATGTCCTATTTCACTCACGCCATGCCTCGGCAAGACCGTCGAAAGCCAGATGAGGTAGCTGGTCACGAGGTAAGGATGCTGCCGAAGATACGAAAGTCCAAACCTTCGACGGGAATCATGGTTGACGGGAAAGATGTTGCAACACGGGCTGTTTTTTTGTTAATGCCTTAGTTGGGAATTTAGAAAAGAACGCACGAACATTTCCTCACAAGTACCACTACAAAGCTACCGACCTTTATATTTTGGCAGAATTAATGCAACCGTTTCTACTATTCCATCGGAAACAGCATGGCTTTCTTGTTGGTAAAATATTTCCTTGCCACTAAATTTGAAGTCTCCAAGTCCTTATTCCTCAGTTATGTTGTAAATTCCGTGTTCCGCTGGCTCAGTATCAAATTGTTTACCCATTTGACACCTGTTCGGCAGCACCACAACCGGCACAGCGAACTCCGCAAAGTATGTTTGTGCCTCAGACAGTAGGGGGCCGATGCTCCCACTTCGGCATGAAATTCCCCTGTGGTACCATTGATGACTCACTGGCAATTCACCAGTGGTCAATCAGTGGATCACTAGTGAACCACCAGCTAGCAGACGCACTAGTGGCCACTAATAACTGCTCAAATTTCATTCCTGGCCGATTCGGACGGCGGGTAAACACAGAGACAAATCAAACTTTCAGCGCTCAACTGAACGAAAAAAAAGGCTATCATACCCAAATGCGGATTTCCAGCCCTGCGCCGTGGCACATTACAGGCGCACGGCCACGCCGCTTCGTATGAAATAGCTGCCAGAATGAGCCGCGAATGGACCTAGGAAAGTACATTTGCGCTTGATCAGTTTCCCTTTTGCGGGCCTTCATCAGGGCAGAGACCCCGCCCATTCCAATCCTGGCCAGGAAAGACATGCGAAATTGGACTAATAAGCACATTCGGGCCTGGTTTGGTAGAACAGCTGTGTTGCGCGGTTTTCCGGCGCTAGGCCACGTCCCGTCTCCATCCCCCTCACTATCAGCTGAAAAATGCTACCTCCTGCCCCGCCGACATTACGTGAGGAAAGAAAAGTCACGATTAGCCGGCAAGAACCGCCAGGTGATTAGGAGGCTGATGAACATGGCGATATTCCGTGCGCCTCTCGCACAAGGCACACATACCGGATTAATGCGAGTTTCTGCCTGCCCACGTGTAAGACATCTGGCGTCGCACACACGAAAAAACAAATCCATTAATGGGGCGATTTCGCCTTCACCGAATCTTATTTATGCCATGCTGAGATGAACGGATGGTGGTTAATGTAAGTTTAATTGTTCAGCTGCTCTTCAAGTTACAGTGCAGTTTGGGAGTACACACAACGATGAGGAAACCGGGAGAGCATGTGCAACCGATCGATTGATTGATTGATTTTATACGTTTTAACGCTCCGACGCTACGCAGGAGATCAGGCGCGCCGTAATGGAGGGCTCCGGTATAATTGTGACCACCTAGGAATATTTAGCGTGCGCCGAAATCTAGTACACACGGGCGTTTTTGCTTTTCGCATCCATCAGAAAAGCGGCCACCGCGGCCGGGAATCGTGCCCGCGCCTCGTGCTCAGCAGCGCAAGCCACTGAGCCACTGCGGCAGCATGTGCAATCGTTCTGTTTTCACTCCGTGCGACCTCCCTAACCTTGTGTACCTTATAACTTAACGAGCAGATTAATAATTGTTCGAAAACCAGCTACCCCACTTTCTTGTTTTTCTGAGGCTAGTGTAATCGTGCCAGGTGATGCTTCAACCTATCGCCTTGTCTCTTGTCGGATAAAATAACGCTCCGCTCAGCGATTGCAGGACCCAAGGCTTGCACTTCATTCTAATTGGCTAATATTAAATTTATCAAAAGTGTCCATCGATATAACATCAAGACTGAGTACTTGGTAATGCGATTTCGTGTGCATCGTGCAAGCTACTGTCATGGCTTGAACAAAAGAAGGTCTGCTAGAAAGATGTCGATAGACCAAAACACCCAAGGATGCTAATTGAACTCAAAGCTCACGAAGCGATGCGTGAGCTAAGCGATGCTTAGGTTTTCTCTCAAAATCAAACCCAATGTTTCAAGGCGACGCCCCGGCTTATGGTGCTTTTTTTTATTCCTGCAGCTTTCTCTTCCAGTACCCGCAGCAAGTAGCGATTTTTTCACCTTACAAGGCAACTAACAACACCATTCACTTTTATTCGCGAAAACAAACGCGGGGCGCCCTACTAATTGGAAAACACGGAATGCCCCTCCTGCCCGAGTGTTGGGTTTCCCCTAAACTCCCAGCGTCCGCCCCGCGCCATCCGTGGGCGCGTAGACGATCGTATCACGCACCTGGCGTCCCCTAGCCGCACACACACATGCCTAGGTTACTCGCCCAATTTTTCTATCTTTCGTCGAATCTCCAAGCTACGATTAGTTACCGCACTCATTGTTTCCCGTCCTAAGCAAACAGCAGTCCTGGTTCGAACTCGCCGCTCGAAAATTGGCAGCCATAGAAGCCGTCCCAAATTCAGGACGGACACCGGCGTTTACGGACTGTGTACATTTTCAGAGGACAAAACAGATGTCATGCGAGAGATCACCGATACGCTGCCCGCGTTCTCCAGGTTTTCTCCCACCGGATCTGATGGCGGGAACTGACAGCTAGCGCCGCCTAGAGGCAGCAAGGCCTCCGGGATGGCCCCCGGTCATGAACACCAACACCAAGGCGCACGCTTGTGAGTCGGTCCACAACAAAAAGGCACCAGCTGTGGAAGTGCGCGTTGGCCAATTAACAAGGGAAATGGAAATGGGAGAGGAGTGATTCGGCGGGTCTTGTTAGCTTCGGGCGGCTCAGAAGCAGAGGCTCGTAACTGCATCGTTTGCTCTTTTAATGACACGAAGGAGGAGCCGCGGCTGTTTTATTTGCAGACGCTGCAGACTGGGCCATCTGTCGGAACCACCGATGCAGGCCGCTTGCGTATATACACACAAGAGGCGTTATGTATCGCGATGAAGGGTGTCACTTTACGGCCCCCGGCCGCGGTAGTTTTGAAGCTGTTTGGGCGCCCACTTTTTATGCCGCGTAATGAGTGGCTGAGGAAACAAAGTGGTGCCGCCTTTGTTTACACGGCCTTTTTTTACGAGCGCACACACACGCCTGGTTGTGTACGTGCGTTTACGCACTAGTCCAAGTCCGGGAAATGACTGAACGAGAGGCGCGCTGCGGTAATGGCCTCCGTCACTGCGGTAATTTTGGTCTGGTCGAGCAAACAGATGACGAGGCTTGAAAAGCGTAGGAAACTACTGGGGTTCCTGCAAGGTTCCATGATGTAGATTTGTACGAGTTCACCGATTGAACTCATGGAATGAATTTAAATGAAAATAGTATTGTCGGAATGGATTTTCATGGTAGCACAGAAGCTAACAGTGATGAACATTTAGTTTCATTTTAGACAGTTTTTAGAGTGCTAAATACGCAGATTTGCGAAGTCTTGACTGTACGTGAAAGGTTTAAGTTGGATCCTAAATAAGCCCACTGCCATAGAAGGCGTCGAAAAATATTGATACTGAAGCCCGTTTGTTTGAGTCTGTTTTGCGCGGACAAGAAAAAAATTGAGTAAGAAATGGAATAACGAAAAGCGAAAAAACGAAACACGAATAATTTTTCTGAAAAATGTCAGTATGTTGCTGATAAAAATAAGTGAATCATCGGCCGATTCGAAAACAAAGGAATGCCCAAACTAGACCTGGAATTACTTTTTTCCTCGCTTTTTTACACCTCCCAGACAATCCTGCAGTTCAGCTTTCCCGCACTGCACTCGATTCACCAGTCCCTCCAGCTAACACTGCACTTTCGGCGAATTACTATATCAAGCATAGAGTACGACTCAAAAGTCTTGTCCTCGCTGTGGCATCACGCAATGCAAGCGCCGGCGTTCTGCATTGCGCCAGGACACAGCGGAATTTTCTTTATGACTCTAATACTGAATTTGCTTCTTCGGTGGCATTTATTAGTCAATCAGGAACAATGTGCTGGAGCTTAACTGAAGAGCCGCCTTAAAGGAGCCATGAGATGTAGACTGTGCGACAATTCTAGACCTGACTCGCCTTATCACATTCTCATGGGTCTTGCTAATTCGTGGACCCACGGGCTTAAAAATCATTGTGTACCATTGCGAAAAGGTTTACAAATCCATAAAGATGTTTTAATGGCATAGTTTGTTTTTTGGGGGAATATATTGTCGCGAAGAGGAGATCCCTTGATGTTTTCTGGTTGTTTTTTAGTTCTGTGCGGCCGCCGGGGCTCTTCCTCCCAAGTGTTTGTGTGAAGGCGCTTCGGACGCGGCTGGGCCCTGCCCCGTTTTTTCTAAGAAGAGCATGCGAAGTTTGTCTCTGCGCGCTTACCGACCGAGAGAGAGAGAGAGAAACCGAGAGTCGCGGCTGTTGGGGGAAGCGAACCCTCGCCTCGGTTTCTGTTACCGCGGCCGTGGCGTCTCCGACCCCCGTTGCGCGCCTACGCGGGCCGCTGTGTGCTTCCGACGACCTTCCCTTTTCCCCTGTTTACTTTAGTGCGTTTTGTCTAACTACTTGCTCTACGCCCGTAATTCTCCAAGCGCGCGTTTTCGAGTCGAAACCTTGTGTCTGTGTTTTTGGTCCTTTTCACTTTGGCGGGGACATGTCTGATTGGAGCTTAGAAGCGTCTTCCTGATTGGCTGCGGGTGTGCCTTAGCCTTTTCCCACCCGGTCCGCACACGCTAGGATGCACTTTTTCCCCCAATGCGTCCCCCCAAAGCAAATATAACGCGGCCCCTCTGGCGATTGAGGGGAGAGAGCGAGCAACACCAGGAGAGCCGCTTGCTGCCGATCGTCGGGGCCAGACGCCGGGGAGCCATTCGCCCGCCAACTATGTCCCGCTAAGTACTCTGAATCTTTGACTGTCTTTCTAATCTATGTAACAAGTGTATTCATTCTAATTCATATGTGCTAAATGTCACCAATGTCATCTGTAAAGTAAACAAGTTAACTTTAAAACCTCTTCGACGTCTCGACTTTTTCCTTCCGATCTTCATGCTACAGTAGCGGCAGTATGTGACCAAAATACTACGTTACAAAAGTGGTGATAGGTGCGGGGTAGCGAAGACCCCCTCTGCCATCATGGGCTCCCCCTTCTCATCGCTCGGCTTCCTGCTGCTCATCTTCAAGTTCTCCTTCTACTGGACCTGGCTAGAATCTTCAGTTTTCGCGCCATCCGCCCGTTCATCGCGGGCACAACAGGCAAGCGACATGTGCGACGGCAGAAGAGACTTTGCGGCTTCACGGCCGTCCCCGCGCTACCAGCCCGAGGCAAGCCGGGCCCGTCAGGCTCGCCACCGGCTCCTGCGAGGAAGACCCCCCAGCCCCGACGCGGACCGAACGCCGCCGCGACCGCCTTCCTTCATCGCGGCCGCCTAATTCCCGCGCACGCAGTAAGGTGAGACATTTTTGCCTCTCGGCGCACCGCATGACTGTGGGCCTGTAGGCTTTTCTTCTCCGCTAGTCCGGGGCGCCTGCTGACTGGTTGTCTTTGGTTCATTTTCTTTGCCAGCACCAGCCTGCTTATGTAACTAGCCGCTGTGGATGCTGAAGCAACAATTTATGAGCAGCCGTTTTTTCGTGGGGTATGTGGGCTCTTCGCGCGGGAGTTGGACAGCTTTGTAGTCAGAATCTTAACGGCACAAGCGTCCGGCTCTCCCGGCGAAGGAGCCCCGAAGAATAAGCCCCCACGCGCCTATGAATAGGCTGATTTTTGCGCAATCTCGCTATATTAGAGACTGCTGATATCCGTTTCCTCGGCTCCTTTCCACCGAAGTTAGGTCTTGTCTTGAAGCAAATACGGCAGCCACTTCGGGGTTGGGGGTCTGAGGGAAACGAGGAGTTGAGAAGATGTTTCCGCTGCACGACGCTACTCGAAGTACAAACAAAGACACCAGCAGGGGTGCCCGGGATGCCGCGGACGGGGAGAGCTCGCGGGCGTGCAGTTCTGCGAATGCGTCGGGTGGGCGAAGGTTTCTCACCACTGCTGATATTCGGCAGTCTCTGTTCTTATTTTGTTAGCATGTAGGGTAGCCGATACGTATACTTTTTAAAGTCTTGTGTGCAAATATTTTATCATGTTTTACCAGTATCATTTCCGCTCGTGTTAATGAACAAGTATGAATGTTTTGTTTTCACTTTTATTGTTTGTATCGGAGTATTGAGCGGTTAGGAGCGTCTGAACTGTTCTGAAAGGCTTCGTCAGGCGCCAATGTTTATTTTGTATCATACTTCATATGCGCGACCGCCAAGTTTTGATTTTTGTAGTTTTATGTTTAGATGGTTGGCAGTTTTCTCGGAAGTCATTTTGTTTTAGCCGTTTTGTTGTGTTGGTGTCTAGTAGTTTTCTTGCAACTCGTTTTCGTAGCCGTTCCTTTGGGTTGTTTGCTAAGGTTTGAACAAGCGTTTCGATTTACTCTGAGTGCGTATTTCTCATATAGGAGGAATAGGGCTATTTTAGAAAGAGCCGAGTCGAATACAGATATGTTGTGTCAAGTGAAGTGCCCAACAGTGGCGGATGTACGCATATTTCCGCGTGTGCGTGAGATACAACTCCAATACAGTGAGCACTTGTATATAATTTTATTTCAGTTTTCTAGTGCCTTCTTATGAACTGTGTGTACTCCTATCTTTAAGGCACTGAGTATTTGCTTGAGTGACGATGGCCGAGAATGCGCTTGTTTTTATTTTTATTTGCTGGTTACTTGAAGTTGGATAGCGGGTACTTTGCGTCATGTTTTATGCGATCTGTTGTTTAAGGACAGGTTATTTCTTTCGCGCCTTACTGCTTAGAACTCGGCAAATGGCCTGAATGGTGGAGCTGTTTTGAGATTTCTCCGAGATGTGACTTTTAGACCGCGCCTGCTATTCCTATGTTATTCATGGTGTTGTTATTTTCTTGTTATGTGTAAATGAAATGTTTTCGCCTGTGCCGGACAAGAGACTGTGCGTGTGTGAACTGAAAACGGAACTCTGTTAGGTGCACGCGTGTGTGGTGACTGATCCAGCCTACATACTTCATCGACCAACATGTGTGCGAGCCTGTTGTTGTCTTCTCGAGTCCGCATGCCATGTCATTTCAGTATCTCTGTGAGTTGGCGAAAACGTTTTCTTATGTTTTAAACTTTGTGCAAGAGTGAGGGCACTCTTTTTTTCGTCGGGGAAGGTGTCGCGAAGAGGAGATCCCTTGATGTTTTCTGGTTGTTTTTTAGTTCTGTGCGGCCGCCGGGGCTCTTCCTCCCAAGTGTTTGTGTGAAGGCGCTTCGGACGCGGCTGGGCCCTGCCCCGTTTTTTCTAAGAAGAGCATGCGAAGTTTGTCTCTGCGCGCTTACCGACCGAGAGAGAGAGAGAGAAACCGAGAGTCGCGGCTGTTGGGGGAAGCGAACCCTCGCCTCGGTTTCTGTTACCGCGGCCGTGGCGTCTCCGACCCCCGTTGCGCGCCTACGCGGGCCGCTGTGTGCTTCCGACGACCTTCCCTTTTCCCCTGTTTACTTTAGTGCGTTTTGTCTAACTACTTGCTCTACGCCCGTAATTCTCCAAGCGCGCGTTTTCGAGTCGAAACCTTGTGTCTGTGTTTTTGGTCCTTTTCACTTTGGCGGGGACATGTCTGATTGGAGCTTAGAAGCGTCTTCCTGATTGGCTGCGGGTGTGCCTTAGCCTTTTCCCACCCGGTCCGCACACGCTAGGATGCACTTTTTCCCCCAATGCGTCCCCCCAAAGCAAATATAACGCGGCCCCTCTGGCGATTGAGGGGAGAGAGCGAGCAACACCAGGAGAGCCGCTTGCTGCCGATCGTCGGGGCCAGACGCCGGGGAGCCATTCGCCCGCCAACTATGTCCCGCTAAGTACTCTGAATCTTTGACTGTCTTTCTAATCTATGTAACAAGTGTATTCATTCTAATTCATATGTGCTAAATGTCACCAATGTCATCTGTAAAGTAAACAAGTTAACTTTAAAACCTCTTCGACGTCTCGACTTTTTCCTTCCGATCTTCATGCTACAGTAGCGGCAGTATGTGACCAAAATACTACGTTACAATATTACTTCGTTGATGAACAAAAAAATAAGCAAGAAACACATTTTGGTTTATCTAGTTTTCACTAGATGGCGCTATCTGTCAAGCAAGCGAGAGTTCTGTGTATTTCTTTCAGTACAGAAGTAGCATATTTCTAAAATAAGCAAACTAGGCCATTGGGAACATTTGCATGTGTTTGTAAAACATTTCGTATTCTTGCACGATGTTTTTTAAGCCCGTGGGTCATGAAGTAAAAAGTCCTACAGGAATGTTAACAGGTGAGTCCCCTTTAAACGTGCGTGTGTGTGTGTGTGTTGGGGAGAGGGGGCTGTCGTTGCGTCATATGGCCCTAAGTAGACTATACCCCACTCACCTCCTTCGTTTCTCTCTTTCTGTCTTCCTATCCTTTGAACCCCCGTTCCCTTCCCTGGACTGGGTTGTTTGAGGGTGAACTCCCCGTTGAGTTCAACAATATCCCCAGTTATTTTCTCTTCCCTGCTTTCTTAATAAATCATCACCACCACTACGGTGCTATAACTAGGATCCGCCGTGTTGTCTGATCAGTTATGTGTCCTTCCGCTCGGTATGCGTTACAATCTGTTCATTCATTCATTCATTCATTCATTCATTCATTCATTCATTCATTCATTCATACATGCATACTGTCAGCGCTGTTTGGGCTTTTATTCAAGTGGAAATAAAAACAACAAGCAAACACGAATGCAACCGAATTGCATAGAAGCCTTAAATCACAAGGCCATGCAACAACGAATTAGAACATTCATGTGACAGTAATGAAGGATCAACTAACAAATTTGCACTACGCCGCCACAGACACACTAAAGACACAGCGTATATATATATGTATGAAAATACATACATATTAAACAATTCTTCTATTGTTATTACAAAAAAGTAGCTTTAAGACCTTCCAAAAAGGCAGTTGTTCACGTTAAGGTTACAGAGAGTTAGGTAGTGAATTCCATTCGATTATTGCCCTAGGAAAGAAACTAAACTTGAAGCAATCATTGCAGGGCAGTGAAGGGGGAATATGCATACTTTGGCGGAGCCGTGTTAACGCGTTCATGGCAAACTCAAAGCTGTGTCAATATCTACTTGATTATGCATAACTTTAAACAAAAGAATTTAGTTCTGAGATCAAGTGGCGGGAAAGCTGTTAATTAACCTAATTCTGTTGGGGAGTGGATGCGGCGACATTTACAAACATAAACTAGCAGCAAGCCTCTGTGTTTGTTCAAATTTGTTTTGAAACAGTTAGTTTTGGTGTGTGGATCCCAAACAATTTTGGCGTATTCAATAATTCGTCTAGTAACTAGAGTTTTGTAAGCAAGACATTTTATTTCAGGAGTTCAGGAGGTGCCAGGGATAGATTCTGCCTCAAAGACCACAGGGCTTTAAGTTATTTATTGCATACAATTTCTGTGCGCGTATTCAAGCGCAAATCTGATGTGAAAATTAAACCCTCTGTATTTCTTCGTTTGAACGTTTTCAAGCTGCTTGTCATCAATGCAGTACGAGTAACTAAGGTTATGCTTTTTGCACGAAATCGACATGCAGACAGATTCTTAAGGGTTTATAGCTATTTTCCAATCGTCGCACCACTTCTTAATTGTTTGTAGATTCAAGTTAAGTTCCTGTTGGTCTTTGCCTGACTGAATTTTAATGTAAGTGACGCAGTCATCGTCAAACAAGTGCAGTGGTACAGTGATGCTGGTAGTCATGTCATTGATAAATAACAGAAACAATAGTGGTCCTAGTACCGTACCTTGAGGTACTCCAGACACTGCAGGTGAGCGTGCAGATTGACAGTTACCGATTTCAATATGCTGCTATCTCATGTGAAGGTAAGATGCGAACCACTTTGTAATTGTGGGATTTTAAATGTGACTTGTATTTTATGTAATTACTTCGAATGATATTATTTATTTATTTATTTATTTATTTATTTATTTATTTATTTATTTATTTATTTATTTATTTATTTATTTATTTATTTATTTATTTATTTATTTATTTATTTATTTATTTATTTATATTGTAAGCCCTGTGGGACTGTTACAAACTTTATCAAATGTGTTCGCAAACTTCTAGGAACACCGGTTTGGCCCGACGAATTTTGTGGTTTGAGACATAAGACATAATTTTGATAAGTTGAGTTGTCGTGAAAACTTTCCATCCGAATCCATGCTGGCGGCGGTATAACACTTATGATGCTCTAGATATTTGATTGAATGTTTCGCTACTATATGCTCCAGTAATAACACGCGCTCGTTAGAGAAACTAGTCGGTAGCTACTGGCGTTGACTGTTGGGCCATCTTTGTGTATGAGAACCATTTTACCACGCTTCCAGGAGAAAAAAAAGCGGTAGTAATTTTTTTTATTGCGGAAGTTTGCTATTCAGCGTAAGGAAGAACTAAATGCACAGATACACCCCGTATTTTCGAAGGAATCGGAGCAGGGGGCCATGATGTGGACCCTGTATCCACTCCATGAAATCTGGCGGACGTCCGGGGCTCGGGCCACAGGTGGCTATCGACGACTGAAGTATTATGGCAAGACATTTGGAAACCTATTTCGCATACCTGTACAAGAAGTTGTTGGGGATTTCGTCTGGTCCGGGTGATTTCTTCACTTAAATAAGGTATTCGTTTGTTACTCCGGCCTTCGCCCGGTTGTCCCACCTTCGTCCCGTTCGGGCGCTCTTTCCACAAGTTCGATTTCCGGTAGCATTTATCTTATTCTGCTGTTCTAATAAAAGACCCTCTACTCTTACAAACCGTTACCGGCTCGCAAGACTAAGTGAGAGCGACACGATTTAGGTAGCTGTCCGTTACGCAAGGTATGTTATCTTGTATCTCACTCACTCGTGTATTACAGCTTTTTCGACCTTGTGAGTATAAAAAAGGAATCAAGCTGGAGGCAGAACTGACCCGCTGCCTGCTAACAAGCGGGCAGGATTTCGGCAAGGAGCAAGATCAAGCCAGGAAAAGGACGACGAGCCATCGCCCGTGCACATTGTGCAATATTCCTCGAACGAGCAGCAAGAAACCGTTCCCCTGGCTGTGCCTGCAGATGCCCCCACCCCGAACGATTCAGCTGCCGGGGCACGTGGGTTCCCTCCTGATGATACGGCGGCGTTCTCCCCGAATGCCGCAACAACCGGCGCGGAAAGCGAGCGGCTGCATCGGCGTCGTGTCTACGCCGTACGTCTGCCGCTCAGTCACTTATTAGCTTCTTCCGTTCCTTTCGACGGGAAAAACAAACAGGGCGGTCAGCTTGGTTGCTGCGGCCTGGCTTTGTATAGCAGCAATACCTGCCGGGGACGCATATAGGAGAGCGGGCGCTGCAGCAGCGAAGGGGGCCGAGCGTTGATTGGAATCTAGTTTGGTGGCGGCGAGTCCCTCGCCCTAAATAGCTTCGTGGGTGGCCTGGGTATCGTCGGCGCGGGAGAGAGCCGTGCGCGTGGCGCCCGGCTTGTGACGAGGATGACGACAACGGCGAAGAAGAGTACGTGCCTTGCCGGGCGACGACGAGGCATCGTGCCGCCCTTGGTTAGTCATGCGCCACGCAGCGCTGAGACCGCCTACCGTCGGCAGCACCGCCCGCCGATGTCTGTGTTGGCCGCAACTCTCCCCGATGGGGCTGCTACGACGAAAGGGCACCGGTGGACGGATGTTCTGACGCGAGCCGGTGGTGCTCCCGTGTACGTCTGTTCTCGAATGAACTGTTGGGTTCGCGAGCCTTCTTTATTTTTTGTCAGGATATGATGTGTGCATGCAGGTACATAGCACGGCGCATCATCGTCATCTCCAATTCTCCATTATCATCACCCGCGCTATGATGAGTCAGATCAAGATTCTGTTTCTCACGTCGAATTATCACGGATGAGGAGGGGTACGAGGAGGAGAAGGTGACGCACACCGATACTACGAACGTACATGCTATGAGGCGAGCGTAGCGGTGGTATGCGGATTAATTCAGACCACCTTTAAACTGACCCCAAATGTTGCTTCTGTTTTCCCTCCGTCAATAGCGTAGCGCTTTAGCTATTGCACAGTATCGGGGTGAAGCTCCTTTGAGGAAGACTGCTTTTTAGTCTTGCGTAAAGGGGGGACGCGTTTTTCCAGTGTGCATGAACCAATAATTTTAACCGCTACTTGCCCCTTTCGAGCCAAATCTGTGATATTTTTTTTATGAGGCAAAGAGTGAGACGACTCTGAGGCCAGAAGTCATGGAGAGGTGTTCGCCATGTATACTGTCTGGTGGTACAGCAGGATGGCTTATGTAGCACATCAACGGCTCGACAATTGTCTGTGATGGTGGTCTTCTTCTCTTACGTTATAGTCTATTTTTCTCCTTATGCTGGGCTTCATTCAGCCTACCATTTCGAAAAAAGTGTACGTAATAAATTGCAACACAGTGAAATCTCGGTATAACGAACTTCAGGGGGCCGCGGCAAACTGCTCGTTATTCTGAGAGGTCGTTGTAGTGAAATTTTCCAATTTTAGAACAACAAATTCCAGTGTAGACCACTTATAACGTAACCGCTTATAGTGCGGATATAATGTGGGTTTTCCTGGCCACCGGTAGGCCTCACATAGAAACCCAATGCATAAGCGTACAGCTCATAATGCAGTTGCCCGAAGCGCAATACCGTTTATAGTGCGGTTTTTTTTTTTTTTTTTTTTGGGTCCTCGGATCGACCGGTGCAGCTGAGGCATTGTTTTAGGGTCGCGAAAACAGAAAGAAGATAGATACAGCCATCTGAAGCAGCCCGCGCTTCCTTCTTTCCTCTAACTTAGATACGTACGGAAGATAAACAGAAATAGGCACTCTTTAGTTCGCCCGTCCCGTTTTCGCTCGCGTGATAACCGAACTGCCCTTGCTCTCAACGCACCTCTGAAGATAGCAAGCCCCCACCTTCGCACTTTCGGGCGCGTTAAGTTGTTGCGATTACAATCACACGCAGATAAGCAACCACCCTTTTTCTGTTTCGAACATCTGGAGATAGCAAGCTGAGCGACGCCGGAGGGCACCACAATCTGGACGTTGTGCGGATAAGCAACTGCCTTCGGCAAAGCGAACTCAAGTAGTGGATGAAAAAAAAAAAAAAAAGGCGGCTTGCGTTTTTAGCACATTCTCTCGCTGGTATCAGCTCGGCTTCTACACAGTCGGCGGCATCCGGAAACGATAGCGGAAAAAAAAGTTCCTTTCTGCGTTTCGGTTTTCTTCTCCCACATTGTACCAGGTTTTCTGAACCCACGCTCCGATAACCTTCGCGCATGCCTCCGCCCTCCATGGCACCCATAAAACCTGGAAATTCGTCACTTAAAAAGGCCGCCCACCTTGCATTTCGATTTTTTTTTTTTTCTTCTCTTCATCACCTTCCATTTTTTATCTCTCATTCGCTCGCGCTTTCTGTGGAGCAAGGGCAAGGCGTCCGCTTACTGCAATTTGCCGTGTCGTCTGCTAGCATACAGCTCTGCAGTTGCCACGATTACCTATTTCACTGAAATCTAAAAATCCCCGGACCTCAAACTACGAGTTCGTAGTACTGAGGCGATGTTAGTATGGCACGGGATTAAATAAAACGATCGTTATTTTGAAAAGTTCGGTATTCTGAAGTACGTTGTAGTGAAATAATTTTACATTAAAACTATAAGCAGACAGCGGGGGATTTCTTAAATGTTTTTAATCTGAAAAGTTCGTTGATGTGGTGTTCGTTGTACCGAGATTTGACTGTACCTACATTTTTCCTAACTTTGGTTCATGGTGTTCAAGAAAGAACTTAATGTAGCACGCGGTTGTTCATCCACTGAAGCGATAAAAAATACCACACGATGAAACTTGGAATGCGGGATCAACTTGCCGCGCGCGTCCTAAAGCGCTCTGTTTCGTTTTCTCTTGATGTGAAAGACGCACACTGAAAGAGGTCGCACGTGTATCTGCTGTTGCCTCATGCTCAGTCCCAAAGCTCGAAGCGGGGTATACAGCCCCCCGTTCAGGCTCAACTACGTATTTAGTTTGAATTACATTACTCCCAAATACAAAGCGTAGTGTCTTTACCGTTTACCTCCACAGCCTGGTCTGCCCTGTCGGTTCCGGGAATAGGCTCGTGCGTGCCTTTTGCATCCGATTTCATGCCCCCGCCCGGCAGAGGTCTTAATGATCGCTTAGTTTCGGCCGAAGCCGAAACGCCCCGTCAGCGCTTCGCCTCCTCTTTCTATCTTTGTCGCCTGGTCGTATATCCTCTGCGCGGCGCGCGCCTCGCAATCGTGGTATGCGGCCGCAGCAGGGTGAGGTTGAGGGCGTAATGGAGCCTCCTAGCTCTGCAAACAACGCTTATTGGTCAATTGTTTTCGCTTCTTTCTTTGCGTGTGTGTTTGTGTGTGTCTATAAAGGCCGCTCTTCCTCCCGGCTGCAGCATCCCGCCTACTCCGGCTCTGTTCGGCCGGAGCAAAACAAAACGGAACAAGTAAGGACGGCAAGGCACCCGCAGCACGGGCTTTGTCTCCGGTGCTCGCGGGTAGACCACGCGGCGGCTCGTGCGCCGGAGGAGCGAGCTCGTCATCATCAGATAGGGGCGGAGCGGCAGCGTCGGTCGGTCGGACGTACTAGACGTACCCTGCGTTGCTTTTTCATCTCATCGGGCTTCCTCCGTCGTCACACAGCCGCCGCCGCCGTGGCGGGCACAATCGCCTTTTGTGCTGTCTGCGCCACGACTCGGGCGCGCGCCGACGGACCAAAGTAAACCGACGACGGCTAAGTAGTACGCAATTACGAGGCGGAGAGCAGACGCTCCGTTGTGAATGGCCCTTGCGTGCCGTGGCCCTTTCAAGGCGCCGTTGCAGCCGCTCATGCCTGCCTCTCCCCTCAACCCCCCTCTCTCTCATTTGTTTCCGAAAACTGCTTTTGTTTCTCTTCTCGTTTCCCGCTGCTCGCTTGCTAAGTACACCGTCGTGCTCGCGCTTTCACCTCCTCCTCTCCCCATCCTCCCCCTCCCCCTCCTCCACTCTTTGTTTTATGGCGGTGGCCAGGTCCGGTGGAATGCGCCCCCGACGTCGGCGCTCGTGGGCCTTGGCGGTCGGTCAGCGACGGCGATGGCCGCTCCGGGCTTCGCAGAAACCGTAGGCAGCGATGCAGAGCTGGAGAGAAGGGAGGGAGATTACGTAACAAAAAAGAAAACGCCCCGGCTTTTCCTCCCTCGCCCCCTCTCGGCGTACACCTCTACCTTCGCCCGCCCATCTCCCCTATTGCTCCTCCTCTCCTTTATAGGCCCCGAGAAAATGGCGGCCCACGATATGGCGTCCGCTAACGAGGCGCTGACAGGAGATTCAGGTTCTCCTCGTTGGAACTTTGTTTCTTGGTCGTCCCGCGGCCCCGTCCCTCCTCTCCCCCGAGCTTCTTTTCTCCGGAATCATTACGCCTCCTCGCCTGCCGCCGGCTTTTATTCTCTGCCCGTCCGCTGCCTCTTCTTAAGCCGCGCTGGGGCAACCCTTTGCCTGGCCAGAATGTTTCCGGCCTCGTAATCGTAAACGTTCCTCGGAGGAAACTAATTGCTTGCCTTCTTCTTCGACAGCGAGACGCTCGGGCCATTGGTCGCGCGAGTCCACGGCGACCCTCCCTTCTGTTCAGTTCTGCCTTCTAAGCCGGTCTGTCCGTCTTACCTGTTTGGCCGACCGGGCTGGGCGCCGATTAGTAAAGCACCTTGCTGGGCCAGTTGTGCTGGCCTTACGTGGGAATAAAAATAGTAGCCTAGAAGCATATTCCTTGATGGAAGTGCGACAAAGGATTCATCTTAGTCGCCTGTTTTCATCTTTGCTCTTCCCGGCTGTTTGTTGCACTGCCTGTCCTTTCGTCTTGATAGGTACCTTGTTTAAGGTGATGGTTATGCGAGTGGAAAATGGCGGAAACCATGGAGCAAGGAGGTGAGAACGCGGTTGATCCGGCGTATGTTCTGCCAAGTAAATACTGTCGGAGGTCGGGAAACAACCTGGTATGAATGTGATCGCACT
>NW_027526422.1:48124178-48293794 GCF_048455015.1 Haemaphysalis longicornis | reverse complement strand
CCCTTGCATCTCCCTTGATTGTAAATGCATCTCCGTCTTCGAGTATTGTCGCTGAAATCATTTGATGTTCTCAAGTGGCTGCTAAATCGGTTGTGATTATCCATTTTGGAGGCAATGCTAAAATAGCTGTTAAAACTTCCCGTTAACCCTCTTGTACCTTATCAAAGCCATTTATCGCATAGCATCGCCATGACCAATAGCTTTGATCCTTGTTTATAGGCCCCGGCTTTACTCTTATCTATAACTCCAACAATTTAATTCTTATTATAAACCTGATTGATTGATTGATTGATTGATTGATTGATTGATTGATTGATTGATTGATTGATTGATTGATTGATTGATTGATTGATTGATTGATTGATTGATTGATTGATTGATTGATTGATTGATTGATTGATTGATTGATTGATTGATTGATTGATTGGTTGTGTTCCTGCTCATTTGTGAAATCAGCCGCCGATGCACCCATCTGTCCACACGTCATCATTAGGGGCTTCTTCGCGTACTCCATCATGCCATCCTTACGGAAAGAAAAGGAACCATCCTCAAAAAGCGTCTCGTTTAACCAATCTCGCTACACAGCAGGTCGAACTCAGTACATCAGGCACGCTCTTCCGTTATTACGCGCGGCCATTTCACCCAGACCTGGATGCCGCCTGCGTATGCAGCGCTGTTGCCGAAGGAATCACCCCGAGCGAACTTCGAGATTGAAATATCAGGGATAAAAGAACAGGGCGATTGTGCACCGTGCACGGCGTCGAGAGAACAATGCCGGGGGCCCGTTTCCGCGCTGGCCGTCTCCCGGGCGTGCATGATGGCAAGCATTAATCACGCCGAGCATGCGGAAAGGCGGGAACGAAAGATGGATGGTAGAGCGCATTGACGCGATATGGGCATGGTTACCGTCCAGGGTTCGTGGCTTTAATGAGAGGTGATTCGGGCCAGCAGGGAAAGCGCAGCCTGCGTGTTTTTCGCCGCCGTGTACAACTTCATTACGTCAGGCGCACAGCCTATCTCCCATTACCGCTGCTTTTACCGTCGAACACAACAATCACTCCGTATGCCTCAATTGGGTCAGGTGCATCCTCCGTGGCTTTATCCTCCATTCATCTCGACAGAAGTATAACGAGTGCAGCGAAGAGAGATTGCGCGATTGTTGTGGGACACGAGAACAGCACAGTACGGATTCTGTATACCACGGCTGAAGACCCGAGAAATACCCCAGGCACAGTGGTAGAACGCGTATGGTCGCGAAGACGCACGCATATCGCCTGGCACGCATGTGTAAAGGCCTTCTTGCGGAGACGGTTCCGCGTTTGGTCCGTAGCGTTCGTGCGAGCATCTTCTGCAGGATGGGCGCGCGATGTGTGCGCAGGCTCTCTGGACTGCCTTCTCGAGGTCGTAATTGATGGCAGACGTCGCGTCCGAGCCCCAAAAGTCGGGGTTCCGGAATCAGACTGCGCAGCACCCCCGATATAGAAAAGCCCCGTCGTCGTTTCTTCGGAGCATGGGAAGTGACGGACTTTTCTCACTAGACGACATGAAACAAAAAATGCTTACGAATACACGACTGAGGTATGCACCAGCCCCCCATACGAAAAATAACTAAGCGAAGGGAATTGTGCACAGGCCTTCTGTCACCTCTAAGGTGTTGTTATCCTGGCCCTCACGGACAACAACCGCGCGCTACAGCGATGCGGCGACTCCCATACGAGACTGGAGAATAGCCACCGGTATACTGGTCTCAGCATACTGCTCGCGGGAACCATCAAATGTCGGCCGCTTCGCGGGACGCGTGATGAATGGAAGGCGGACGGCAAATCCCGATGACCAGCAGATAGCCCGCCGGCCGGTCCCACGAACTTTTCCCCCGGCCGCACCGCTCGAACTCGCAGCATGACCGTCTCTGCTTTCAATTTGGGTTCCTGCAGTGCCGCTGTTTGTCTAGCGGGGATGGTTTCGCGCGGCATTTTTCTTCCCTTTCCCCTGTGCAGAAACCTTTGGCCTGAGCGGGGATGATTAGTTACAAGGGAGTCCTCACGACGTGCTCTGCGTTCTCTGCGTCCCTGTCTGCATGTGAGCGTTGGTGCTGCAACTGTTTCGCGTTTGTTCGGTGCATTATACGCATGTTGCTCTTTCTTTGGTTGTTGGTTTTTGTAAGCTGATTAATATCCTTACGGGTCAAGTAATTTGCGGTTAGTCTACGTTGAATAGTTAAACGTATCTGCACTGTACGCTTATCGAAAATTTGCGCATGACTAGTTGTCACCGGTAAGCACACGACATACCCGCCGCGGTGACTCAGTGGTAAGGCGTTGTGCTGCTGAGCACGAGGACGCGGGTTCGATTTCCGGCCGCGGGCAACCGCTTTTCTGATGGAGGCGTAAGGCAAAAACGCCCGTGTGCACGAGATTTCGGCGCACGTAAAAGATCCCCGTGTGGTCAAAATTTATACGGAGCCCCCCACTACGGCGCGCCTCATCGCCTGCGTTCCGTCGGCGCGTTAAACCCCACAATCAATCAACACACACGACATGCATCTTCAACATATATCGAGAAAAAAAAAAGGTCCCAATTTACTTGACAGCCTCTCAATATTTGTGTTGTTACGGCTAGCAGTTCTCTTCGTCAAGGTTCGCTTGTCTTGAGCCATTTCTTTTACGACAGTGAAGTAATGCATAGTGGGTGTATTTCCGGGCTTCTGGCTGGGAAGAGAAATGCATATCGTTAGTTTTCATTGTTGTCAAGGGCCACACGCGCACCGATACGTTTGAGCGGGCCGTCATCGATGTGTCCCTGACACGTTGAGATATATCTCTATCTCCCTCTCGCTCTCTTGCAGCCCTTCACTCAAAGCACAACGTGCATGCTCTGTAATTTCTTTTTTGGAGTCTACTTCCTGCGAAAATACTTATTGGTTTCAGCTAGTGTCAGTAGATAACGCGTCAGAGTACCGCCACCGAGGCATGCAAGTCAGGAACAGCGGCCATTTTGGTGTTTATCAGTGTTGCGAGATTGCCGCCGCTAACCTCGACCGGGTCGTTTGTTAACAACACTGTCGAAGATGCACCAAAACGGATTCTTCGGACGCGCTTCTGCTGCTGAAATGCTGCTACACACGTTGTCCTTTATTGGCATTCGGAATGTCGTCAGCTGAGCGCAGCCGCAAAGGAGCAGGGAGGAAAAGATTTAATTGATTGATTGTGGGGTTTAACGCGCCGACGCAGCGCAGGCGATGAGGCGCGCCGTAGTGGAGGGCTCCGGATTAATTTTGACCACCTGGGGATCTTTAACGTGCGCCGAAATCTCGTACACACGGGCGTTTTTGCTTTTCGCCTCCATCAGAAAAGCGGCAGCCGCGGCCGGGAATCGAACCCGCGACCTCGTGCTCAGCAGCGCAACGCCTTAGCCACTGAGCCACCGCGGCGGGTCAGGGAGGAAAAGCTAAGCCAGGTAAGCCTACCAGAGTCGACTGACTAAAATGTATAAATAGCGCGCCCATGACCCGTCGCAGTGTAAGCAAATGAGTCACGCGATGCGAACTGGCCAATGGTCGCGGCGGCGGCGTGGAAAAATAGGAGAAAAGAGCGCTGATAGTCTGTAGCCTGACTGTAGTTTCAGCTAGTGTCAGTAGTTTCAGCTACAAACATAGCCCCACGCGTTCCGAAGAGTTGCTGTAACTAATATGAGCCCTTTACCACGCCCGTAAAACTGAACTTCCGTGCGTTCCAAACAACCCTTTACTAACGAGCCAAATCGACGATAAGATCAAACGCTCTCGAAAGCTTGTGTATCAACGTGCTGAACCCTTGTAAACCAAATGGCGGGCGAGGCTGTATGCAGGCGTCGGGATATACCGGGCTCCTTCCGGACCCAACGATGCGCAGCAGAAACGGAAGCTGCAACTACTTCCGGTTTAGAAAACCCTACCCTAGATGCCAGACGGGAAATCATCCACGCTGTACATAACAAGGCGAAAGGGTGCGTTGTTTGGGTGGGGCGTGGGTTGTAGCTATACAGTCCTGTCCGCTCAGACAACCCTTCAAATCGCACTGCCTGTCCGCCTGACTTACTGTTATCTATATTCACTCTGCTTCACCCGAGAGAACCCACCTGCGCCCAGTAAAAGCCGCGCTATACTTGGCTACACTGCTTCACTTCGTTGAAGCGCCAGCCGAAAGGAATAAAATCGGCGGCTGTGCGCATCCGCCATCGCTATATATACACTGCAGTAACGACTGATATGCTCTTCAGCTTCGGCTGTGTACCTAAACTTGTTTCCGGCCTCAAATTTCGGCTGATCCGGCTTTGAGCAGGGATTCGGAAGAGGCGCCGATGGTTTTCACAGCTGAGACCAAACGGAAGCGCTCATTTCCGTGTATCCGGTGGCAAGCAGGCCGGAAACGGTTTTGCCAGACCCGCACTCGTCATGAGTGTATCTTGCAGCAACGACGGCTTAGTTTCGGGGCCACGGACTGATGTGGAACTCTTTGTCGGCGTGTTGATGTGCTTTGTTCGCGCGAAGCATATCACTCGAGTTCGGAAGTTTTGAAATTTGAAAACTGGGAAACCTCATCTCGTTCAATACATCGGGGCGGAAGTAATGCCTTAAAAAAGTTAAGCAACTGGAATAGTTTGCTTTTTCGGAGAAAGATGTGTATCTAGGTGGTCAGTATCAACGGGCGCAAAATACGTCAAGCTGCTCTTGGTTCTCCCCAGTGACCCACCCCCCGCCTTTTTTTAGAGGCTCTGGTTAGAAAAATCTGGTCAACATAAAATCTACGACGCCATGATGCCCATTATGCACATCCTGCTGGGCTCTGCGCCGCACCGCCACTTTCTTTCGGCAAAATGAAGAATTTATGCTTTGCACTTCAGGCATTTCTAAGTGGAGACGAGTCCCGGTTTATTGATAGCCGAACAAAAAATTGACCGCGTATCCACTCGCTTCGCTGCAAATGTCGTCGAAAGATAGACTTCTTCCCCCTACGCCATGTTAGTTATTAATTTATTTATTTATTTACTTATTTATTTCATGATTGACAATCCAGCGCGCGAAAACACGACACAAAAAAGAACGAGAGTTAGACAGGACAGCGCTGCACTCACAACTGATTTATTTTGAAGAAAACATTGGTCATATATACAGATCAGTCTCCCACGTGGCGGTAAATTATTGCACCCGATAACCACAAACAAAAAAACGCCGTGTTTGTGCCGTGTTTTCGCGCGCTGGATTGTCAATCATGAACATTCACCAACTCGCCCAAATCACAGTCCTTTTGTATTTATTTATTTATTTATTTATTTATTTATTTATTTATTTATTTATTTATTTATTTATTTATTTATTTATTTATTTATTTATTTATTTATTTATTTATTTATTTATTTATTTATTTATTGCTGTTAGCCCAGGGGCCGGTACAGGGGTACAGGGTGGAACAACAGAGAACATGGAGGCAGTAACGGCCGCCTCAGACACGGGAGCAACGCAGAACGTGTGCGGTAGAGTATGCGGTACAGTATGTATGCGCACAGGTATAGGTGGCAGGTAAATGCCGCTCTTCTCTCCTAAGCCCACCCGCCATGCTCCCCCCTTCCGCTTTGATCCTTTCTCAATAAACGCGGGGGAGGTTTGCTAAAGACAATTCAATTTTCCCGCTTTCCATTGCTCGCGCCCTCTACTGGAAGCCATCTACTCGAGCTCTTTAGCTGGAGCCTAAAATTTGTATTTCTGGGGAAAAAATATTATTTTCAACTCGTATTTTTTTTTATTTGCTATCGCAAATATCAGCACTTACTTATTTCCAATTAAAATAACACTGCGAGTATCAGCTTTGCATTGATGTTTTTCCTCGAATATGCCTAATATTTTCTTTTTGCTCAAAAATGGTGGCAAGTTATAAGTGTGGTCCCAGACTTAGTCGTTCGGAAAGATTTTGGCTATGTAAACGTCTCGTTCAAGCATTCTGTCTAACTTTTGGCCGAATGGCTGAATCAAGGGAGAGACAGACAGACACTGTACAGACCAACATTTTGTGGTTTAAGTAGCTCAAAAAAAAACTATCGTCTTTAAAGCAGGCGTCTTGAAGCGCCACATTCCAGCGCCACATTCCAGCGGTCCAGCGGAGATGACAATTGTCATCTCCGCACTGTAGAATTTGTCATTATCAAGTGTCCGTATCGCCTGAAGGTGAACAAAGGACAAAAAAAAAAAAACTTTTAATTTGTATACTGCTTAACACTCACATTCTGTCCACGTATTTTGTTCTCCTAAGGTCATTTACTGGTGTATATTGCAGGCCCTTAGACAACCTTGTTATCAACAATGCCAAACTAACATATAAAGCAGAATAACTGCTTTGTTCTTGACACCAAAACGAAACTATATGTAGGACGCAATTGTTTTTCTATCTATCTCTCTTGCTTACACCAATTCCAAAAAAAAAAAAGGTGGGGGGTCTCAATTACCTACCGAGCGTTGTATCAACTACTTATTTCGTTCGGTGGTGACTAAAAATGCCTATTCCTTTAAGTAATTCACCCAGAAGAATGGAATTACTCCCTAACATAAATCGCCCGCCGACGGTTCCAGCGGAGGGAACGAAACACGCCGAAGAGGCGTGTTTCGTTCCCTCCCCCCCTTTCGCCCTCCCCATCCGTATCAGCTTAAAGCCAGCGCTCCCGCGGCACTTCAGACTTCAGAACTTAAATGTACGCGCAGACGCGCTACGTCGCAATCCCACAAACCACATTAGAAGGCGAAACCATTCGTACGCTTGTTGAAGGACCTGTTTTTAACTAAAGCAGCAGAATCTCGATGTGGGCGGGTTGGCGTAACACACCGGGGAGCAACAATGGCGCAACAAAGGGGGGCCAGGAGAAAGCAGGCACAAAGAACAACATTTCTGTGCAAACAAATACAAAAGCGGGTATATTTAGTTGAACACGTCACCCGTTCCTTTATCGCACCAGATACTTGGCCCGACCCGGTGACAGACTAGGAAGGGAAATGCAGGAGGAGGAGGAGGAGGAGAGACGCGAATGGAAAGGCCGGGAGGGCCGGGGGCGTCTGCCGTGGATTAGCACCCCGCCATTAGCCCATGGCCTACAAGGAGATCGTAATTCTAATTCTTTGAAAAGAATTTTCCTAACAACCGTGAGATCTAGAAAGAACAAACCCGCCGCGGTGGCTCAGTGGCTAAGGCGTTGCGCTGCTGAGCATGAGGTCGCGGGTTCGATTCCCGGCCGCGGCGGCCGCTTTTGTGATGGAGGCGAAAAGCAAAAACGCCCGTGTGTACAACATTTCGGCGCTCGTCAAACATACCCAGGTGGTCAAAATTAGACCGGAGCCCTCCACTACGGCGCGCCTCATCGCCTGCGTTGCATCGGTGCGTTAAACCCTATCAATAAATCAAACCATATTCACCTCTTAAAACTCCATGGACATTAAATTATTTTTATATGTCGTAGTTAAAAAATTCCCCCGCATTTCCCCGAGGGGGAGAATGTGAAAGTGCGAATGCACGGTTGTCGGCTCGCTTGCGGCGCTTGCGCTCGGCCCCCGCAGCCCACCGCCTCGCCGCCTTCTCCATCGGGTTTGTAGTATCACGTGTACACCACGCAGTTATCAAGCCGCTATAACGCCGCTGAGTCGCCAACGCACGCCGCTGACGACGTAGTTTGAATGCGTTAAAGATATAAGGCGCGTCACTAACACTGATATCACCGTCGCGTCCGTGGCTTGGTCGGTAGAGCGTCGCGCTGCGGCCGCAAAGTCCTCGGATCGAAAACTGGCGCCGGATGCTGTTTCTTTTTTAAATATAGAGGAGCACTGCGGACGCCGCCGCCGCCGCCGGCGGTGGATGGTTTGGGGTCGCTTATAAAGTGCATTCGCACTTAAAACAAACGCAACTTGTTAGATGGAAATAAGCGGAGTCCTTAATGCATTTAATGTTATGTCTTCCAAAGGGTGTTAGGAGCCCCGTGAGCCGTGCTGTGTTTGTATAAAATTAGTGACTCGCATTTTTTTTTCGCAATCGGCTTGCGCTCCTGCGTAATAGTTAACGACGAGAAACTAGAGTATGAAACTGATCGAAAGCGACAGACTGCTGGAAAACCAACCTGTATAAAAAATCCGGTGACCTATCTATATAAGCTATATACCTTATTCACGGAATGGCGTTAAAATTATTGATAGACAGGATGAAAAACTTCCCTGCTCCTAATTTGAGCATATATATATATATATATATACTCTTCAGTTATGATCAGACGAATGATAAATGACAATCAATAAAATTATAAAGTTGAAGCGATTGGTTTAAAAGCGCTTGAAACACAGGGCTCATTCAGTTTAAACTCATTAACTGCGCTGTAACTTGATGAGCTAGGCATTGTCAGTAATCAGATCAGCGCATCGGCTAACCAACAATTATCTTCGTCCCTCGTCATGAGTTTAATTTACTCGTACTTCAGCGTTACCCCCTGTAACATGTACTTCTTTACACTCCTGCTTAGTTCTTTGCCTATTCAAAACGTTTATTCAGTTGTTTTTAACTGCGGAGAACCAGCTTCGAAAGATTTCAATCAGTTCTCTTCCCCTCTCACCGAGCTGAAGCCGACACCCGGTCATACCTCTTAAAGGCACTCTCGGCCTCTCGGGTTTGAGATTACGAGATGTGGCAATTAATACTGGCAGTCCGCTTAGCGTTACTTTACTTACTGCACTGATAAATTCGCTTGATTTTTCACATTTGCCCGATACTTGAAAGCTCCAAGCCCGACTTCGTCCGCAAACGTTCATAATTGCCGTCGTTAGGGCGAAGCTGGAGCGAAGGACGGAAATGCTTACAGAGGTCCCCAGCGCCTCCAACTTCTTGAAACTCGTTTCTCCACTTCTGCGAAACTTTCTTGAGTTTCGTAAGCTCCTTCGCGCGCGGGCTGTGGCGCGACAGTTTCACAATCGGCGGGAGAGTCACCTGGCGAATTGGTGCCTGCCTCCTCTTTCTTAACGTGTATACCCTTAGTGTCGCTTCACATCAAAATAAAAACTAAAAACCCACGCACACGAGCTCCCACATTGGAAATAATGGTGGAGGAGGAGGGGGGAGGGGCTACGCAAGGGCGATTCGAGAAGTGCCGTCATAAATCCGAATCACTGAGCCCAGTCTTTAAGCGAAGATCGCATCACCAGGAGCTAAGAAAAAGAAACAACATAAAATGCCAGGGTACGAAAAAGAAAACTTACGCGCCATTTGCTTGCTTTGGAGAAACAAAGGAGCGATTACCAATGGGCAGCACATATAGACTTTGCTCTTCTAATCAGAATCGATTCCTCGCCTCCATTTCCATCGGCTTTAGTTTTATACTGCTTTTATTTGCCTCGAAAGCAGGAGTCTCGATCTGTATAGAGACAGTTCCGCACATGGGCCCAGTAGCCCTGCCTATTGTCATCTCGTCGTCTCTTTCCTCCCCATCGAGAAGAACTCAGTTCTCGCTACTTCAATGTTTCTTTTTTTTTTTTTTTTCGTAGGCATTGATTGCAGTGCTCCTCCTTCTTCGGACGGGCGTGAGAGCGCCAACAGCCGAGATAAATACGCTATAGCCCCGAAGTGGCGACGCAAACCGAAACTCCTACTCCCGGGAGAGGGCTCTCGTTTCCCTCCTGAGCAAGTGCGTTGCCGCTTCTCTCGAGCGGCGCCTCAGAGTAAACCCAGCCGTAACTGCGCTGCAATAAGAAAGGAGGAGCGGAAGGGACGAGACAGTTGCAAAAGAAGGAAAGGAAACCGAATGAAGTCTTCATGTATTCCTCCACTCCCGTGTCCACTTCAAATCACTCGCCAAGCAGTTCAACATACCGTACGGTGCGTTTGTATGCACATGCAAGCAGTGGAGCGATGGCCGTAAGGAGCCATGCACATCCATCAGCGACGGTAACATGTTCAATAAACAGCTGCTCCTACAACGCGCGCTCGCAGTTATGTCAATACAGTTCTGATTCTGATTTTATACGGTTTAACGCGCCGACGCAACGCAGGCGATGAGGCGCGCCGTAGTGGAGCGCTCCGGAATAATTTTGGCCACCTGGGGATCTTTAACGTGCGCCGAAATCTCGTACACACGGGCGTTTCTGCTTTTCGCCTCTGTCAGAAAAGCGGCAGCCGCGGCCAGGAATCGAACCCGCGTCCTCGTGCTCAGCAGCACAACGCCTTAGCCACTGAGCCACCGTGGCGCGTATGTGTCAATACAGTTATGCAGTTGACTAATAAACTGGAGCCAAATAATTAACCCGTTCCAAATGAGGATACATACAATATATTGGCCAATCATAAAAAAAAAAGGTACACGGATTTAAAAGCTTCTGTGAAATTGTTGCTTTTGGTGGTGGCAGCGCCAGCATTCCACAAGTTATGCCCAAACCTATTCAGCCAACTTCCCACCACTTCCGCTGGCAAGCAGTGGACGCAAAAATAGTCAGGAGCCGCCTGATAACATATGGAGCGTTTTTTTTTTTGTTTTTTTCTTGCTATCGGCGAAAGAACGCACATTACGATAGCTAGGACATCTTGTTCCATTGCTGTGCGTGCGAATGGTATTACTTACGGTACGTGAAAATGCACACGCGGGTGTGCTTAGCTCCGTCTTTCTTTTTTTTTTTTTTTCTTCAAACATTGAAACCACCAGTGTCGCCTCTTTACTCGCGCCTTTCCAAACGAGGGCACCCACTTTGCACGTTTACCGTTGGTTCCACGAAGTTCAACATGGCCGTCGAACATCACAAACCACGACGAAGCACCGCACTAAAAGAACTAAAAGAAGTGGCAGGAAAAAAGGGGGAAACGAAATGCTCCCGACATGCATAGCTATTGATTTATTTCTTAAAGTAAGGATGGCTTTTGTGAGGCGGGAAGTTTCCACCAGCCTGCGATCGGCAAGAGTTCAAAGGGGCCGCCCACGCAAAGGACGCCGCGGAATCGTAGCAGGGCGAAGGGTTTCAATGTCAGCTTCGCTAAGTGAGACAAATGATGTTGTTGATTGGAACCACGTGTATACGCTGGCGGAAAAAAAAAAGTAATTTATTTTTTGTTCTCCGTGGAACCAAAACGCTATCTTATCATGGAACCAAAAGCTATCTTTATCTCCTCTCAGTTGGCGGCTGAGCAAAGCTACATCTCGCTATGCCCATCACCTTTCATTTCACTTCCAGTGCGACCCTTTTGGGATGTCCTTCCGCTCTCCGACTCTTCGCTGAGTTTACCCTCCCCGAACGAGGTGGCCCTTCGCTCTGTACCCTTGTTATCTGCAGCAATCACACCTTTCTTGATACTGCTTGGCACTTCACAGCCTAAGAAATGCAGGTCAGGGTCACAGGCGGCGAAAAAAAAAGGAAATGTTTGCTTGCGGCGTTCGCATCGCAGTCGCAGTTTAAATGCGCTGACAGGGAATTAGCCAGGCTAGAATTTTTGTGAAAAACGGAGATAAAGTCTCAAACCTAAACGAAAGTATCCCTCACTCTTCAAAAAAAAAACGTAAAATAAAGCCAGCAAAAGTACTTCGAAGTTGCCGGGTTGTCAAGTGTTTTATTGTTGTCATACACAGCTTGTTCTTCTGCCTACATCTCTTAATTCCAAATAATGTGTTTAAGTTTATGAGAACCCCTATAACGGGTGAACGTTTTTCAGTCAAACACACCGTCGTCGATCAATCTTCCTTGTCCGCCCCTTCCAGACACCCCTGTGCAGGGTGCCCTATAAGCACTCATTCTAACAGTGGGAGATAAAAAAAAGAAAAGAAAGGGAGATGGGCACACGAGACCTACACACACGTACAAAAATGTAACGCAAAAACAAACTTGAAGGCAGAAGTGAGCCCGGTGTCGGAGGGTTCGCCAGAGAGCTGGAAGCCGGCCGATAACCCGAGCCACTGGACCGCGGCAGCGTTCATCACGAAGCGCTGATACACGTCCGCGGAGGCCAAGGTGGTCGCCGATAATCGTTGCCCCTGCTCCATTCGGAACCCGAACGGAGCGCCACACGTCCTGCGCTCTTCCCCAGAGCTTTTTTGGGGCTAACTTTACTTTTTCTCTTACCTTACTTATTCACTTTATTTCTCCCAGTACCTACAGGCAAGTGCAATCGACTCCTGTGGAGGTTGCGGATGAATACTACGTCCATGTGCCGACATTCTGTGCTGATGTTAGTGTACTTATACCAGCTGTGTCACAGTGGGTCTTCGTTGTAGGGCCGAAGCTACAGTTCAGCGTGTCTGGCGACCGAGGATATTTCTGTTTTTTTAAAGACGATAGTCTTTCTTGGGCTACTCAAACCCAGAAATTTTGGTCTGTCTGTATGTCTGTCTGTCCGTCTGTCTGTCTGTCTGTCTATCTGTGACTCGATTCAGCCACCCGGCCAAAGTAAAATCGATATTGCGCAATAGTCTTATATACTCACAGCCAAATGTACACGTCTAAGCCCGGTTTATATGTTCATACTTGTCAACTTTGTTGAACAAGAACAAGACATTACGCAAATATAAGACAGGAAATTAGTACACAAGGGGTATTTACAGTATTCCTTTATTACAAAATTCATGGATGCTTGGTTTTTCGATAGCAAATGATATTCTACATCTACTGCAGAAAACCGCCGCCTCCTGGCGGCATATGAAAAATCACGCGGCAACAGCAACGAAAGGTTCCACTAGCTAGGTTCCACGTTCTGCTTGGAACGCACGTGGAGCACGGCCACGCGGCTCTATAAACCTTCTAGTCGGCCGCCTCCATTCACGCGCGTCTCCGCCGTACTGCAGCGCTGGCATCGAGGAACCCGGCCTGTAGCCGTGGAACGCGGTAAATTCAAATCGCCTTCAGCAAACCTTTAGTGTGTTTACCTTGGAATGAGCGCGACGGTACAGGAACAGCATGAGAGGTGAGCGGGAAAGCAAAGGGCTTTTCCTTGGCAAATGTCTACAAAGACTATCGTCTTTTGACGACATTTTCAATGACAGGAGCAGACGCGGACAATTTTTTTTTTACCGGGCCAGGCAGGTGCTCCTAACCTGGGTCTGTGGTATTAGTAGCAGTCGTAGTGGTGACAGTAGTAGAAGTATTTTAAAGCGAAGCTTATACGGCTAGATTTGAATTTACTTTTGTTCTCGGGCTACTTAAAGTTTAAGCGCGGGGCGTTTTATAGCTCGAGGCACTACAAAACGAACGTCTCGACGCGTGCGTTATTAGCACGTGGTCACCACTAAAGTCGCACAGCATTCAAATTATAATTTGGACCTGAACCTTACATGTCTGATCACTTGGTTATACAATTTGAGTAGACCAGTTAGGATTAGGCATCATCTAGAAGATAAGTAAAGCCAAAATGAAAGTGGGCCCCCGTATGTGTGAGTTTTTCTTGGGGATAACAGCTCGGCTGTCACCGCTTGAGAGAAATAAAACTGATTCGTATCTTTATCCTATGAATTCGTGTAGTACCTCTGTGCGGTGTGCTAAAACGGCTCACTGGTTATCCACCTTGCCAGGGTGGCGGGCTGGCGGGTCATGATTTTTGTTTCAACCAGTTACCAATCCTCAGGGTTCTTCAGGGGTGCCGCACCGAAATATAGGCTGAACCATCGGTGCTTAGCCTTGGGTATGATGTGGAACAAAGCAAAAACGAGAGAAAACCTAGGCTTTACTTGGGAAAAGTTGCTCGACATTGAATTTCATTTACTACGTTAGCTACGGAAATAAAAAAAAAACTGCGAATGTCAAGCCTTTGTACTATCGGGCAAGTGATCGATCAACCTTCCAATTTATCGATTAATGCTTTGGTCGCGATTAGTTTTTTAATCGCTTAATCGGATGAAATCATGTGAGCAATATGAACCAAGAATGTCATGTTGAAATTCTGCGCAAACATGCGGAGGATCGTACTCGTGTTCACATAACCGGCCTTACGTCACAACAGGAAACCATGCACGCATGCTCAGAGATAACTGATAAAAACCCCAAGCTGATTGCTAAGATGGACATGCAAAGTGGGTATTTTTGGTACAAATACAAGGAGTATATACAGCGGTCGGAGAACGGGCAATTCGACCATTTAGGCGCTGGATCCATAGACGAACTGACGTAAGCAAAGCACACCGTGAGTGCTCGGCACCCCAAGCAATTTAGGCGAGCACATCGGCGTGCGCCGATGTTCCTGATTTTAGAAATTGTGTGAATGACGAGCGCGGTGATAAGCGTCCGGGCCGCATCAGCGTCATGAATATGATCGGCTGACATCATCTGAAATGTCTTTGAACAGGCCTATAGAAGCATACCATTTCCCGAAAATGTTAACTTGTTTGCCAGGGGAGCACCGCGAACTCGCTATGAATGCCTGAAGTACGTGACCGTGTCGGCCACGTGACAGTAAAAATGGTTGCCAAATGTGAAACGTTATTTTTCTACTAATTTTTGTGGTAAAAAAAGAGTATTCCTCTTCCTACTTACACTTTTTCTCCATAAACCAACACAGCCCATCAATTAACCGATTAAAGTTTGCCCATTAATCGGGTTAAAAATTTTAACCGACGTCCAGCCCTACTTTGTACATGAATTTTGTTTGGTAGCTATGAAAAACAGTTTAAATGAATTAAAACCGCTGCAGTAATGGTCGCATTAAGGCGCATTGCGGTTGATGAGGCTTTCGCGTGAGACTCTTAGAGCCTGTAGGACATGCAGCCAGGATGGGGGGTGATCCTTAACAAGATGGAGAAGTTCCGTATTAGAAAAACGCATGGGCAAGGCATTTTTATGAAATTATTTAGAGAACATCTTGAGCGAGTATTTGGGACGGTTGATTGAAGTAAATCAGGAATAGGAGTTAATGAGAAATATTTGATGTACTACTTGAAGTTCGCGAGCGAAATTGCTGTGTTCTTCAAAAGAATACTTGGTAATTGGAGTCAAGTCTCGCGTTAAGTGTGTGTGCTTCAGGTTTTGACTAACTACAGGTATTTCTTTGTTTATTTTTTTTTAATTTCCTTCTTCTTTCCTTTCGTTCATTCTCCGTTAGTTTCTTTTTCCTTTCTTTCGTCTTTGTCCTTTTTCCTCCTTCCTTCCTTCTTTTCCTTCTTCAATTTATGCGTTCTTCCCTCCCTCCCTCTTTCCCTCCATCCCTTTCTTTCTTTCTTTCTTTCTTCCTTTCTTTCTTTCTTTCTTTGTGTTTTTAACTTTTTTGATTTTTCCAGCTGTTCCTTGCCTTCACTTACACCTTTCCACATCTAATCCACCCTTATTTCTGCTCCACGTCTCAGGAAGCCGCGGACACTAACGCGCCATGACATCCTCAGACTTGCGTTAACTCGAACGCGTCGTCCGAATTCTCTATATACTTTCAACCCTTTCGCAATCTTCAAAATTAGGTTTCCCCGACAGCGCCCCCTCCTCCCTTGCCCTCGTTTTGCAGAAGAAATTTTCAACACGTCCCGCATGACACACTCTAAAATTTCTATTTTTGAATCCTTTTCAAAACGCCCTTCTTTACATTACTGCAAATTCTTCTCCCTGAAAATGGGTCAGAGGTCTTTCAGGCATGAATTGAGGCGACCTATCGCTGAGCGAAACCTTTAGCGTGGCACCTCGATGTATGCGCTTCATCAGTCAAAGTTGGCACCACCTACGCCCCCTTCCCTTTTAATGTTTTTTTTTTCAGTCTCTGCTCGCTTTGGTGTGCCAAAACTGCTACGCTTGTTATAGTGGTGAATAGTAAGCAACATACTGCTTAAGGGCGTCTAGGTGCAGACAACTATGCCCCTTGTTGAACGTCATGGCTGCGCGTTATGAGGCAGTAATTTTCGTATGGACTTCCCATTTCAGGTAAAGGTGCTGCTCATTATCTCGAGCTTGCTCTAATGTGGTTCGGATTTTTTATCTGGCTTCAGGCAGATCTGCATCCTTGCTTTGAAATGGTGTTGGCTCCTTCGCACAGCTCCTGTACGATGTGGCACTGCATACTATCACGACGCTCTGGGCGAACCAATCTCATTAAAAAAAAAAACTGCAAGAATAGCAAGGCTATAGGAACCGGGCAGCCGTTGTATGGCACCACCGTCGCTTCAGCGAACAACGCCGCCCGTGGCGAACCGTTCGTCAGTGGATTGCCGGTGGCGGTTAGCGCAGCGTTGTTGTGCATGACTTTCAGCCGTTGGGCTGCAGTGTGGCTTGGGAAGCGTAGATAAACACAAGGAATTTTTTCAAATCTTGAGCGTGGAAATGACCTTTACGAGGCATGACATGTGTGTGATTTACGCCAATACTCAGTACTTACAAATGGCACACGACAGTCAATGCGCCCAGCTGGAAGTCAAGCTGGAAGTGCAAGTCCGTTCCTTCGTGCAAATTTTTCATGCTTGCGTGCAGTTGGCGTATCGAGGAATATATCGCAGCTAAATGCTGCTACAAAGCCGGTGTGTGCAGCCGATCCAGGAATGCTGCGGCGCTGGCGTTTGTCAGTTGATGACGAAACGGCGTCGTGCACAAGAGAAAGGCGCATTTGGGGCGTGCATTCTAAGATTTACCTCAAAACAGAAATTGTGATGGATGACGCTTTCGCAACTTCATTAACTACGGTAGAAAAGTGTTTAATTTTAGAGAAATACACTTACTACAGTCGTCGGGAATCGTTTACAGAATAAATACCGCATGATAGTAGAACGTTATTGCTTCTTGTGGAAAAGCACTGCTTCACAAGGATTGCAATGGTTGCTAAATACTTGGTTAATGGTTTTTTCAAAAAACAATTCCTGCGGGGCTGAAGGACGCGAGACAGGAGGGTACCATAAGAACCTGTCCTGAGTTTCACAACTGAATGCTGCGGTCGTTTTACAAGCTGCCACCTACGCTTGCAAAACCACGCACTCCTCCGTCTAACCACGATGTTGGTTTATCGCAAAGTTCTCTCGTGTGGGTTTTCTTGGTTGCTTTCTGGATTTAAACTTTGACTAGCTGAGGTTTGGGTTTGACCAACACTCAGTTTGGTTTTTTATCACAGCATCCGTGATTTTGACCATTTTCATTCGATTTCGCACGCAGAAAGCTTCGCGTTCAACCATCATCGTCGTTAAACGGAGGGCTGGATGATTTTGCTGTTTAATTTTGCACTTCCATGCGCCCCTCTCCAAATCCTAACTGCTTCCAGCGTGTCGGAAATGAGTCTGTGCTAGAGGACTCGGGCTGATGCACCCCTATTTGAGGCAACTAGCCGCGCGTTTTTGGTTTCTTCACATGCATTACACGATTTTTTAGGTGCTCGGTAAAGGATACTTAAGCATTAAAAAACACAGGCTAACGTTAACACTGCCACATTTTTTTAACTATCGTTGCCAGCCTTTATTCCACGCAGGTGGTAAAATGGGAAGGGGAGGACGGATGGTTTGTTGCTTGGGCTGTTGGGCGGTAGAATAACTTTGGGTCTTGATAAAATGACCACTACTAAAGTGGGAGTCCCGCTTCGTCTCTGAGGCTTCCATGCTGTCACAGTGTTTCTCACCAAAACCGAAGGCACAAAGCTCAGCGTTACCGCAAGTGTAAACTGCCACGACGTTTCCACGGCCACGCGTTAATCGATCTCGCACGTAAGTTCCTTTCTCTTCAAAACACACATATCGAGGTATCCCAGCGTTGATGCTGGCGTGGAAACCGCAATCATTGAAACCAGTGAAGCTAATTTAAAGTGGTAGAAATGAATACTAATATTAAGAGTTTTATTCCTACTCAGATCACGCGGAGCCAGGCGCAGATCACAGCAGAAATCGCTCATGTCAGTGTAGCCCATTCCCAAACTTAGAAGCGTCAAATAAGTTTACGTAGCCATTGGTGCATTTAAGGAGAAATCAATACTAATAATAGCAGTTTTATTCGTACCCACAACGGGTGGAGCCAAGCGTAGATGGCTGCAAAAAGCGCTCATGTCATTGCAGCCCATACCCAAATTTAGAAGCGTCCGACAAGTTTACGTAGCCGTTATTGCATCTAAGAACCCCAAACATCTGTCTAGACTTCGTTTCACCGCACATATCCGCTCACAACACTACCAAGACATTCAAGACCCAGAAGCACACACTTCAAAAATAACGGGAGGCTGCGTAGTCCAATGCGATAGTTCATTCCACTAACGAAGGGAGTTCCGCGTGGTGGCGCCACTCGTCCAGCTGCCCGGTCCCTATAATTGTGTTTCAGTGAACATCTTGTGGTGATTAGAACTGTGTGAATTGAGTTTATTGTTCGCATTGTTCACAATGTTAGCCATTATTCTTATTATTATTATTATTTTTAAGTTCGAGAACCAAGACCAAAATAGAACTGTGACAAGCAGTCAGTGAACTTTTTGGTAAGTTTTCGTAACTATAACCGTTTATTGCTCGTGTTCATTTTCTTAGTTATGTTGGTGCTTTACTAGTAAGTTAGTACGTTTGACTTATGTTACAAAAAATTACAAAAGACAATGAAAGCCCGCTGAGGAGCCCGTTCCCCGGTGGCGACCGCGGATTGTAGATCTTTTCCTCTCTTTTCCTCTTTTCTTATTTCCTCTCCATTCCATTTCTCAAACTTTTTACCATCTCTATATCTATTCTCTTCTCTTCTTTTCAGTTCTTTATTTTCAGTTTCCTTATCTTCCCAGCGATACTTTTGTGGTGCAGGATTGGCTCTTTTGCCTATCTCACACTCAGTCGCTTCTTACCTATGTCCACTCCAATATGGAGGCCTCTCCCATAGGCTTCTATGAGTTCATATTCTGCGCTATTGGAAGCCATTCTTTGCCACCAACTCTACTTATTGCATCCGTCCAGTTATCTGCCTCTTCCTACTCCCATTCGTGTATCTTGGCAGTCATGTTACGCTAGTGGTTCACCGGTTGCCAGTCCTCCACATCTCATCTCTAGTGCAACTCTTGAACTAGGGTTCTTCCACCCGAGTTTGTTCCGATTCAGGGGGCTCGTTTCCTGTCCCAAAGTGGTACTCCTATAATTCCTCTTTTTGTGACTCGTTGGGCCGATCTAAGGTGGTCGGTTCTTCAATGTGGTTAGGAAGACGTCACATTACCACCCAATAAGTAATCACCAGCAGTCCGTATTGGTCGTAATACATACCACCCCTTTCAATGACAGGGGTAGCCCATTGTTCGTTTAAGCTGCAGTAATATGCATGTCCGTAGAAGCACCGATAGTAAAACGAGGGCTTGGGAAGCGAAAAAAAAAAAAGCACCACGCCTTCAATCACGACGTATATCAATTACATGCCCGCGCTTTTCATTTCCACAAAAACATACTTGATCATCGCGTGTACACGTCCAAGCCAGCTGCAGATATAAAAGCCATACCAAGAGAAAAATCACCCACTCGCCAGAATTATTCGCTCGCGCAATGGGCCACGCCGACACGTTTAATCGATCTACATGCTTCCTCAATCAACGTTTGCCGCGCGACTGTTTGATTTCCATCTCAAACCTCCTGGCTAACAAATGTTACCCTCAGCTCGAACTTGCGTGGTAGCATCCAAAATAAATGGCAGTTATCCCATTAACCAGCTTGTCTGCGTTGTATGCTCAGTGCTCTCGGGGCTTCAGTTGGAAGGCAAGTAACGATGAACCGCAATATCTTTTTTTTTATTAAAGAGTTAACTAACCTGTTCTCACGCGGCCAAAAAGCAGATCAGGTGAGCACCACCAGAGTTTGTTTGCGCCAGCATCACTGGAAAACAGGCTTAATGAGAGGAAAACAGGCTTAATGAGTGGGTTTCACCGTGCGCAACATAAGCGAATGATTCAGCCATCTCTACGTTTTTAACCTATAAAGAGAGCGGGCGCTCCTCTTCGCTTTTCCTACTTTCCTTTTCAAGTGGGTCCCGACTGCTCTTTCGAACGCCCTTTGATCACAGCGGCCTGTGATCACTGCAGACGCTCGTGGATTCGCAAAAAGGGCGATCTTTTTGGTCCGCGTACACAAACATATGCGCGAGTAGCTGAGAGCTCGCTGCGTGCGATGTAAGCGCGAGCGGTAATTAGAGTTTGCCGCTCGCCCAGAGTTTCAAACACGAGCTCGTAGCTTTTCCGCTTTTGACAACCGGCTACAGAGGGTCGTCGGTGGGGTGAGGAGGCGGTCACAAGAGGGTCGCTGTGGATGCTGTTTATTAGTCCACTTTTACGGCCCCGTCTCTCCCTCCTCCCTCTCTTCCTCTTCATGATGAACTTTCGCGGAGGGAGTAGCGGCTCGTGTCGAGTGCTCTTCAGTGATGTTCCTGAAAAGGACCGCGATTGTTGACATAGGGTTCAAACGCGAGGGGCGATATCTTTTTCTCTTTTTTTTTCTCTTTAAACTCTCGCAGTGCACTCGTATCAGATACACGCCTAATTTCACCCTCCGTCCCTCCGTACTTACTTTGAAAGTGTAGACAGTTTGATAATTTGCTGTTTTCCGTGGCAGAAGTACGCTAGACGAACATACTACTACAACTCGTGTAACCTGCCGTGGTGGCTCAGTGGCTATGGCGTTGTGCTGCTGAGCCCAAGGACGCAGGTTCGATTCCCAGCCGCGGCGACCGTTTTTCTAATGGAGGCGAAAAGCGAGAACGCCCGTGTGTACGAGATTTCAGCCCCAGGGGGTCAAAATTAACCCAGGTGGTCAAAGTTAATCCTGAGCCCTCCGCCACGGTGCGCCCCATCGCCTGTGTAGTGTCGGCGCGCTAAACCCCACAATCAATCAATCAATCAATCAATCAATCAATCAATCAATCAATCAATCAATCAATCAATCAATCAATCAATCAATCAATCAATCAAAATCGACTACTACTCGTGTAGTGCAATGCTATTGTTAATACCTTTGTGGGTTTCTTAACTAATGCCAGACCTGTTGGGTTTGTCAAACGGCTGAATTTGTTGCAGCTGCCAGCTGGCGATAGCTTATTGCAGGGGAACTTTTGCTCGGCGTGCGTCTGTCGCCGGGTGACCATCGCCGGCATTACATCCCGCGCATCTGCCAATCACGTACCTGAAAAGAAAAATGCTTTTGCTGCAGTTCAGAATTTCAGGGGTTGGAATCTGCGGGCCCCTCTACCTACGAAACGGAAAGAACATACAGCCACTGGACCGCAAGAACTAGCTATTAACAGGTTGCAATCAAGGGTTTGTACCCAAGTTTCGCGGCCTGATTAAAGGTCAAGAAGACAAGAAAACAATTCGTAAATGTGTGAGTATTTGGCAGCAACGCCAAATAGCAACACCACAAATACATGCCGTCGCTGCTCTGGCCCCTCCGCACGCACACGGGACACGTGACAGGTATCCGCTCAAGGATTGACCACAAATTGCAACCTAAATGCATTTTAGTACATCTGAAAACCCATTATCTGTCCCATGTCCATGTCCACATGTGAACACGTGCGCATATTCACCCACATAACTTCTGTCTCGCTTTAAAACGACAACATTATAGCGCAGCGCATGAACTATTGTCCTTTGAGAATCCTCACAATGACGGAGCCACGCATCATAACTGTTGCTACAGGTAGTGGTTATCACCTGTGACATTGTTGAAGTGAGTATTTCTGTGGACACATCGAGTAAAACCGCGTGTCCGTCTGCAATGCTTACTTTGTCACACATTCGCCGCGATACAAAAGTGCTATTAATTAAAGGCCCTGGTCCTATAAGGACTTTATGTTTTCATATTGTAGAGCACCGATCAGGTGGGAGAGACGGCACCGGACATCTTGCCGCAACCGGAACCTGATTTTTTTACTCTCTGCGCGTGGCTTGGACTGCTCACGCAAGCACCCGCAGTAGATGGTGATGATGCTGATGATGATGGTGGTGGTTGTGGTGGGGGTGGTGGTGGTGATGGAGCGTAGGCGACGTTGATGATGGGCGCTGCCGTGGTGATGATGATGATGCCGCTACAATATAAACAGCTTATATGGCCCCTAAAAGATATCTTCCCGCCAAAATATGTGTATATGCCAGTCAAGCCGACTTTAAAGGAAGTTTTGAGTAAAAGTGGAGGCATTTAATAAAGGGCCCTATAGGGACTTCATATTTTCGCATAAGGCCGCTTATATCGCCCCCCAAAATGTGTTCCTAGCAATGCACTTGTGTAAAGTAGTGAAGCGAACTTGGAGGAAGCTCTGTGAACTGCGTTTAGTGGAAATGCATGGAGTCTTGTAAAGTTATATAATAAAGGATGCTAGGGTCGCCATATTTCGATATAGGGATTTTTATATTGACCCTGGAAAAAAAGACTTACCAGCGATGAACTTGTGTGTACTGCTGAAGCCGAATTTAAAGGGACTGGGTGCATAAAGCTCATCGGGGATACATGGGGTCTTAGGGGGGTATTAAATAAAAGGACTATTGCCTTGATACCTTGATATAAGACTCTTATATTGCCCTCGGAAATATGTCCTACTAGCACTGCAATTGTGTTTAGTAATGAAGCCGGCATTAGTTTCTTAGGTATTCCGCCGACAAGTATCGCTTGGCAATTTCCGTATTTTTTTGTTTCTTTTACCGTCCTTGACTTCTATAGAACTAGCTGGGAAGTTGCACCCTGCCGAGGCTGCGCCCGGATATTTTTTCCTGGAGGCCGCAACATTCCTTAGAGCATTTCTGTGAAGCAGACATTGTGGCTGCGTGTGTGAATTCGTGCCGTTTTCGTTGTTGGTATACCACATGTACAGGCCCCCGAAGAAAATCATTTTACGCGCTCTTACACAGGGCACGCTGGTTCTAGAAGTTAGTAAATTCATCTCTGAATAGCTGTAAAGTTGTCATTTACATGTACACGTGACGCATAAGACACTGAAAACTCTGAAAGAACGGGTAGAGATTTTTTTTTTTTTTGGCAAACTTAAAAACCTGCCATGGCAAGCACTATAACGTTGCCGCACCGACTTCCAAGGCAACCTCGTTCAATACAAAATGCAATGTAAAACTTTCTTTCTTTTATTTAATGTAGCCTACTCCAAAAATGATGATTATGATGAAAAGGCTTTAATAACAGCGGAGCTGTTTAGCAATTCGTTCTTTCTCGAGTACGCTGTTAAAAATAGCGACAAATTAAATGTCTTAAATGTCTAGCATACCCACTTAGAGGGATTGGCCGAGAATTCCGAGCATACCCACTTACGGGGATTAGCCACGATTGTCGAAAACGAGCATACCCAAGATTGGCAAAAAAAAGTTCAGCGTTCGCCATAATCGTGGCAACACTTACTTGGAACGAGAAAGACTCCAGCGTTTGCCGTAATCGCGGCGACACTTGGTCGGAGCAAGAAAGACACGTCATAGCGTACGCCCCTCCAAGGTGAGCTCCAATGAGTATCACTTCGAAAAAAAAATTAAGGAAGCTCACACTTATAGCAACAATGTTAGAGTAAAGGTCGTTGCGGCAGCGAAAAAAAAGCAAATCGGCAGCAATTATAGACTTGAACAGTCGTGGTGGTCGTGAAGGTTGCGTACAGCTTCGCTAGCTTCGCTAGGCGTTAGCGTGAGCTTCCTCCTTTTTTTTTTTTTTTTTTGATAGAAGGAAAGTTTCTAAGTCGTCAGGGTGGATGAGGGAGGAGAGTTTTAAAAAATGAAGAGAGAAGTTCTGCTCCACTATATTATGCTATACAAGGACCCCTGACACCGTGGCGGTTTGTTTTCCATTGTCTCTATTGAAACGGCATGATAGTAATTTACGGAGAAGAGCAAGATCAAGGGTCAGTTCAAAGTGTACTCGACCCTTCCAGCTCAGCGCCCGTATAAGAGTGCGCATAATACGCAGGATACGCCGCTCGCTTTTAACCTTACGCACTCGCATGCTTCGCCGCAACCCTCAAGTGAACTCATCGTCCGAACCTGTATACGCCTTCTCTTCGGGAGGATGCACTAATTAATAAGCAGGTTTTCGTTCGAGATAATTTTTTACGCGCTAACGAAGCGGCAATGCAGGATAAGATCGCCGACGAAACAACACACCGCTCTTTTCTGCGCGCGTGCTTTTTCTCTGCGGGGCGGCGTTCTTTGCGCGTTGCTGCCGCTGTTCTAGCTTGCGCGCGCGGCAGGCCGTTGCTCATCAGGTGCGTTGAATGGAAAGGCGTTCGCCGGGGAGACTGATGAAGTCATCGTCGCCGCGGCCGTCCTCCCAATTAGTCGTGCGCTGCCCCCCGAAGGACGATCCTCGGCCGAAGCGTGGACGCCGTTGTGTCTCGATGCGCGCTCCTCGTCAATTTGCCTGCCGTTCGCTGCGAGCGGAGGGGTATTGGCGCGGCGGAGACGGGCAGCACGCGAGGCAACCGCCGTCATCGACTGGTTCCTGGCTTGTGCTTTGGTAGTAATGAGAAGACAGAATGAAGACTAACGCGTCTTGGAGCAACCAATGGCGCGATCGATGAAGAACTGGATGAGCGTGATGAAAGGGTTTTGAAAATGTGTGTTCTTGGATCCTCTCCAGCGGCGTCAAATGGACTCTAGTGGGCTATAATGTATTCGATTTCAAGCTGTGTTGATGACCTGGGATTAAGATTAAGATCGACAAACGATTATGGCTAGCGTCGATCCCAAGCGTGGCCGGTGCTAGCGTTTTTCCTGTACGGCAGCAAGACACTGCAGCGTGCATCTGAATTGACATCAAGATGTGCGCATACTCTTGTTCCCGCCAGCACTGTTAAATACACCAGTGAATATGATTCACCGCGACGCATCTAAGTGGTTTATCACTGCAATTGAAGCTGTACGCGGGGTCAATGACGGGCCCCCAGCGTACGATTTCACTCCAGAACTGGGCTCCTAAATGTGGCACTGCACGATACGAGTGTGGTATTTTTGCATTGGGTGTTGTCGCAGTGCGTATAAATCTGTTGCGTGTACCCGTATACGTCGGGCCTCGTAGTCCGCCATATTCACTTCCTCGGCCGCAGCGACCCGTCACTCATTTTCATTGTGGCAAAGTAGACGAGGGGATTATTTTTAAAAGCATCACGGTCCTTCCGGAGCAGTTTCTCCGCTACGCAAAAACCGGTTCCCACTACAAAATAATTCATGAAAAAATAAAGGCCCAAGTGCATTCATATTTTGATTCAAGATGGCTTATATTGCCCATTAAAGATATGCAATTCCTACAAAAATTCCCAGCAATTTCTGTTTAGACGTGAAGCCGACTTTTAAAAAAATGGCAGCATCCTCACTCCGTGGATGATGGCGAGGGTGCGGAGTACGGGAACTGGAAATGACATCCAAGTTACGCCCCGAGTGACATTAGCTGATTTGCGCCCCGATTGTCATTCGGTTTGAGCCGTGAGTCTCACCTTGATTATTCCCTAAATGAAACTGCAACTCACGGCTCAAATCGAATTTAGCTTGATTTTCGCTTGATGGTGGTGTGCGCACGTATGGACGCGGATGGACAATGGGAGGTCCTAAGGTATACTCCGCACCGTTACAGGCGAGGGAGTAAGCCGTTTGACTCTCGGGTAGTAACTCACGGTCGTAGCCCAATCGGTAAGACGACTGACACTACCTCTGTCTGGTCTACCAGACGCAGGCTCGAATCCTGCCGGTGCCTGTGTAATTTTTTTGCGACTGTAAATGCTATGCCACGGACGCGGATGGACATTGTGCGGTCCTAAGGTACCACGTACCTAAAAAATCGGTGTATGCTTGGTCTTTGTAAGCTTGCTTTCCCCCGTTGCCTGCTGCGCAGCGAAGCATAGCCATATCCGGAGGGAGAAGGATCAGAGAAAACGGCTCTAACTTTTGTGTTGTCAAACGCATCCTGAAAAAAATTACATGAAAATTGGCCGTTAAGACAACTGTATCATTATGCCGAGTTTCGTTTTACTTATCGTGGTTAGTTAGTCCACCGTCAAGTTGTAAATATTATAGAATTACTGTTTGCTGTCAATCAATGGCCATCTACGGAGGGAGCATGGTCGCAGAAAGCGGCTGTAACTATTATTTTACCAGAACTATCTGGAAACAAATTATATGAAAATTAGCAGCTAAGGCGACTCTAACATTACGCACAAGAAAGAAGCCGAAGAAAAACGAGATCTTCGTGAAGACAACCGACAGCTCCGCTGTTTCAAAAGATTTCACATTGGGTGGAACTGGGTTTACCTTTTTCTTTGATGCCCGTTTTGTCAGGTGAAACATTGTACAAATTTAAACGCAAGGTTTACGAAAACAAATCGTCGGTCTATACGACACACTTAATACTGCTACCTGGTTCCAACAGAAACAAATACTGAACTATCGTTTGCCACTCCTACCGAATGTATCGTTTTGTGTTTGTGGCTGAAACATGGAGGTGTTTGATCAGTGTCTTGTCAGCATTTTTTGCTTTGTAATGTCATCACTGTAAGTTGACAGGCCTTTCATCCAGTCTCTTGAGGGTATTTTTATGTGCCCCCAACAACTTTTCGGTATGAATAAAGATTTTCTTATTTGGATTCTGATTCTGGTTGTCCTGAACGCATTGGTTTTCCAGTGTTGTACCTTCTTTTCTCTCAATTTTTATATAGTGTTGCCAGGATGTGCGTCGTCAAGCTAATGGGTGGTGGGCGTTTTTCTAGACCTCGGCTACTTCAGCACTGCGCACAATTCGCTTGATGCGGAGGGCGTAGCAAAGTAAAGTCGAACCCCTTTGCTTCTCATACTGTACCTTGGAGCAGCCCTGGATAAGTGAAGGGCCGTAAGATTGATGGGCGCTGACGCGGAAGGGGCCGAATCTTTCAGCCAAGTCAGTTGCGAATGCTTCACTCTTAACCGGGTTCAGAGGGAGAAAGTGCAGTCAATGTCCCCTCCGCGTTTAAAGGCCAGCGAGCTCTTCCACCTATAGCTCCTCGCCGCTGCCTCCCAAAAGATCGACGCCGCAGGCTGTGCCTGTGTTCATTCAACGAAACCTCCTGGAAGGAATTTGCTCCGCTTCGTGTCCTCATCTCAACGGCCCCAAAGTATTGGAAATTGCTCATGTGTAACTGTTTTCGTCTCACAAAAATTTAATACCTAAATTGCTACTGATAATTTGGGAGTTCGAGTGATACGTCTTGCGTCGCCTTTTGCATTTCGTGATCTAGAGGTTGATAGCCTGTTGGACTTGAGCAAGGTCTGTGCTGTGTGCTTCTCAGCATCCTATCCCAGCCCCCTAAGCTGAGAGCATCTTAGGGGGCTCGGATAGGATCCAAAAGTAATTCATTCCTTTATTTCAGGTCTCTCCTTTAGCGTCTTTCCAGGCCCGAGCAGTGTTCAGGAGCAAGGTTCTCGTTAGCGGATATACGATAAAATTGTCATACAGAGGGGGAAAAAAAGGAGGGTTTGTTGTTTCGGTTTATGTGTTTACATTCACAATAAACATACCAGGCAAGGCCTTTTCGCGAATGCTCTTTGATGGGTTATGCTTCTGCGCGTGACTGTGAGCGCTCCTGGGTGCCATCTCATTTGCACTATCCTCTGGAGTACAAAAACAGGTGTTTTGAGGGGCTGATATAACCAGTTTATTCAAGCCTTTTCTCATTCTCCGCGCCTCTTTCTCCTTCCCCCCCTTCCTGAGATTATTAACTCGGTTCTGCTTTATTCACTAAGACTCAGTTCGCGGGTAAACGCAACAGCAGAATAAAAAGTTGGGCTGTACGGGTGCACAAACGTATATGATGCTTGCACGATTCCTTAGAAAAAGTGCAAAAGTTTTTTTTTTATTATTGAAATCGTTTTAACAGGCCCTCCCTATCAGTCGTTACAAGAATACCTCATATATGACTTTCCAGGTTGGGGTCTGCATGTGCAATGTCTGATGCACCGTGTTTACAATACCTTCCCAGTCGAAAAACACATTATAAAATACGACAGGGCGACACTGTAAGGAAATTGGGCATTCAGTCGTTTGCACAACAGAAATGTCTGACGTACGACAGACATTCTGTAGTTTTGCAACAGAGATTCCTGTCGCAGAACAGACCATCCTGTACTCCCAACAGAGTTCCCTGTTCTATGACAGATTTCCTGCTGCACAACAGAAATTTCTGTTGTGAGATAAGAATTTTTGCTGTGTTTATCGACTGGGTTTCACCTTTTTCTCTCTGCATTCGCCTTTATTGCACAATTTTCCTTTCCCCTCGCCAGGATAGCAACCTTGTATATATTTTCGTTGATATTCCTGGCTTCATCTCGCCTGGTTCCTACCTTCCTCTCAGGGTATCGAAGTTTGGATTGTTCCCGTATTTACACAAAATGCTCAAAGATAGGAAATGAGCATATTGGGTTAGGAGACCAACCTTGGTGGAAAGCATCCTGTATCAAATTAAGGGAAATAAAAAATAATCTACATAATCATGGCAACCGTTTGCAGCAACGTATCTATAACAAGTCGACTGCCCGCCCCTGGCAACCTACTGTACCTTTCTCGAAACCTTGAAGGGACCCGTTGCGTTACCTGTCAGCTGTCGTGATGCCCATTGCGCTGGCGTCTTGAAATCCAATTTGGAGCCCACGTGGATTGTTCGTAGTAACCGGTTGCGTTACCTTCAGTGAACCCGCTACGACAAATCCTGTTAGGGGTTAGTTGCGTCGTTGACCGTTTAAAACCCGCTGCTATAGGCCCGCAGAGCGTGTGTAGCCGGGTCACGTTTGCGTATTGGACTGCCGAGTGGCAAGACGACAGCGGTCGCAGTCGTTGAGAAGTGCGCAAGCATTACTCTGGGAGAGAGCTGCACAGCGCCGAATGCCAAGACTGTGAAATGTAAAAAAAAATAAAGAGCCTGGCCACTTGTAAGAACCGCACCTCCAACACCAACTGCTCAGGGGCACAAGCACCCCCTTTCCCCACCAGGCTTAGATTCACAATAACACCCCCCCCCCCAAAAAAAAAATGGCCCCGCATCTGCTCCTTTCGTTGCAAATGTCGACTAAAGACGATAGTCTCTCGTCGACACTTGCCACGTAATGGCCAAATACCTCCCTTTGCTTTCCCGCTCACCTCTACTGTTGTTCCTCTTCCGTCGCACTCCTCCCGAAGTAAACGTACCAAAGGTTTGCTCAATCCAATTTAAATTTACCGCGTTCCACTGCTCCAGGCCGGGTGCCTCGATGCCAGCGATGCCGTACGGCGGAGACGCGCGTTACTCGAGGAGCCCTACTTCAACGATAATAAAACACCGTTTGAATACTATACGTGCGTTCCAAGCAGAACGGGGAACCTATCTAGTGGAAACTTTCGTAACTGTAGCCGGTTGATTTCTTAAAATGCCGCCAGAAGCTATTCGCCGCGAGCTCGACATGTAGGTGGCGACAGCGTCGCGCTGCTAGTGTGGATGCTCCGCTGAGCGGCCCGTAAGAATGCACACTGTGGGAGCGCTTCGCGCCTTTTTCCCGCCGTATGTGCGCACGAAAGGCGCAAACAAGAGTGGTATGCTGTAGTTCGGGTCCTCAACGTTCAATGTATAGCATGGAAACGGCAGTCAGTTTCCATTACTACGCCAAAAAAAGCAACGACTCATCGGGAATCTCAGAATGGCCGTAACTGTGACGATGAACTTGTACGCTGTGGCTCGTAGCAAGCTCGATCTTTCCAGACTATGGCTTTGATCCTTCAATAAAAGCATAAATAGAAACAAATCAGGAAGCCTCGATCTCTGAAATTCAGTTTAAACGGCAATCTCAATCGCTTTCACTGGTAGCATGACGCATTCCTGCATTTGTGGGATGCCCTAAAATAATATCACTACTTAACTGCCCCGAAATTCTAAGAGCTTACGATATTTTCGTGTGTTAAAAAGGCAACATAAAATTACTAAATTTTGATCAGCGCAGAGATATAAATGTAGCCGCTCTAACGGGTCTTTTAAATGAAATTTTAACGACTCTGAAGGAAGGTTTGATGAATAACGGTGTCGGATCAATTATTTACGGCTTTCGTCGCAAGTGAACTTGCGAATTGAATTGAATCGAATTGCGAATTGAATTGAATTGAAAAGATGGCAATAAATGAAGTTGCGCTGTTGCAGATGTAGTAAAACATTTCCTTTTTATTTCTCGTTGCGAATCAGCGCAACGGGTTCCCGGTAACTACTTTGTTTTATAAACTGTATATCACCTTTGTCTTGGCATTTAATTCTTGAGGATTGGTTTAAAAATGAAATTCCGTGCATTTAGTTTTTTTTTTCGGGAAGGGGGGGGGGCCTTGACAACGTTGCAAGAGCAGCGAGAAGAGAACGCATGTAACGCGAAAAGCCAAACTATGGTTATAAGTATTACAATCGAAACTACACTAGGCGCCGTGAGCGGTGAAAAAGCAGTACGTATTTTCAAAACTGATTAACCCCCCTTTGGTCCCGGATTGTCCAGGAATTGTGGCTCGCCTTTTTCAAAATTGTATTGAAAGCAAGCATTGTGGGAAAAAAAAAAAAAAAAAATCAGCGAGTCATGGCACCCACCCCTCACACATGTGGACAACAACGTGCATTACGCGTTTTCTCCTTTTTCTTTAAACTTAGTTCCACCTCAAGAGGTTAAGACGTGAAAATATTAGGCATTTGGTTATGCTGAGTGAGACACGTTTCTCGACAAGGTAATTGATGTCGGATTTGAAAATGATATATATGAAAATGACACACGAAATGCCACATGATAGACGCAAACTCACAACTGCTGAATTTTACCGAAAAATCCCCCCTAAATACTCTTGCGCATCCACAGAAACGTATTTTAAATAATACGTCAAATTAGCAACTCGATACAGTTGAATAAATGTTTATTCCTCCTCCTCAGTATAAACAACGACTGTCCAAAAATGGTATTTATTTTAGAAAAGCCACGGGAAGGACACGATCACACAGGCGCTTGCGGGTGTAAAATACGTGACCGGTAATGTATCGGCGATAGCGCACGGGTCGTGTTCAGTGTAAATGTTATTGTTTGTTTCTTCTTTCTATAAGCACGCATATGCACAGGTCTTGTCGCTTCTTACCCGTTTCGCGTACTAAACTTTTATCCTTTAAATAATCACCACGCCACCTTCAAAAAGCACCCTTCGACGTTCCCGCAACGGCAGACGACTGCACTCAACAAAAAAAAAGTGCAATGTGTGGAAGCAAACACTCAAGCGGTGACCAGGGCGAAGATGTTTCGTGGAATTAAACCAGCGCATTAACCCCCAACGGCCGCTGATTATTGCGCTTCTAGAGGAAATGCGCAAGCAGAGATAACCATGTCATTGCTTACTGCCAAACGAGCACACATATTGGTTGTTTTGTCGTGTGCAGCACGCGTCTTTCGCCGCACGCAACGTGAAAAAGCAGACGACGCGAGCGCGCCATCCACACTAGGAGCGGTTCGTCCCGCCGCCGCCAGGGGCCGACTGTGTTCGCGCTCGGGGCGAATAGTGGTGCCTGCGACAGCAGGTGACGGAAGGAATTTTTTTTTCTGCAGTGGATGTAGTATTTCATTTCGCAAAAATCAAGCATCCATGAATTTTTTTTATAAAGGAACACTGTAAATATCACTTATGTATTAATTTTCTGTCTTATATTTGTGCAATGTCTTGTTCTTGTTCAACGATGTTGACAAGTATGAACATTACGCCGGACTTAGACGTTTAGATTTCCCCGCACGGGGCACCTTGAGCAATCTTGGTGACGGTACTGGCGATACCGCGGACCCCGAGCCCCCAAACATAAGCTGGATCCAACCGTGGCGATGTGTTTATAGGTGGAGGGTTAGAAACCACGAACGGTGGCCGTCGGAGCCCAGGTCAAGCTCCGGCGGATGGGCTCCCTGTCTGTTTACCAGGCAGGGAGCTCCGGGACCTCTTTGGCTACGAGGGTAAGGTCAAAGAAGAAAGTACCCCCGTCTCCCTGCTTTTCAATGTATCATATGGAATTTTCGAAACCCCCCCCCCCCAGACGTGATCGGCCCCCGAAAAGGGGCCGCACCGAAGTTTCCTTTCCACCCCTACCAACTATCAACGTTCCAAAACATGACAACTATCCCCGTTTTTTGGTCCTCGAATCAATAGACAAATCCAAACCCGTGTCCTCCCAATCTGTATTCCTCGTCTCCAAGTTCCTTGAAGGAATCATTGGCAAATCTTTCGAGGCGAAAAAACTACGAACAGGCGAAGTGTTGGTTGAAGCCAAGACGCAGCAGCAAGCCACAAATCTCCTGACCCAAACCCGCATGGCAGATCTGGACATCACTGTCACACCCCACCGCAGCCTCAACAGCTCGCAGGGGGTGATATCTCAGCCAGATCTGCTAAGTGAAACAGAGGCCGACCTTCTGGAAGGCCTGAAGGATCAGGGCGTAACCGCTGTCAGAATCACCATCCGTCGCGACAATGTAGAAATACCAACAAAGCACGTAGTCTTAACATTCAGCAGTTCAAAACTTCCTGAGCACATCAATGCTGGTTTCATTAGGTGTGGTGTACGTCCGTACATACCTAACCAGCGCCGCTGCTACTCGGGCACGCTACGACTTCTTGCCGCGGCAAACAGACCTGCGCAAAATGCGCCGCACACGACCACCCCACTGAAAATTGTGACTCCACCACCTTCACCTGCGCAAACTGTCAGGGGCCGCACGCGGCATGGTCCCGCAGCTGTGAGAAGTTTCACCAGGAGAAGATGATAATTCACGTAAAAGTAACCGAGAACATCTCCTTCCCCGAGGCGCGAAAGAGGTTCGCCTCTTTCCCCCTGGGGAGGTACGCCGACGCAGCTCGCCGGGGGGCGGAGCGGCGTCTTGTTTCGGCGGGGACCCAGTACCGCGAGTCGGACTTGGTCCCGCCCCCGCCCCCCTCTGGGTTGCCTCAGGCAGCCCAACCCGCCTCCGCACCGCTCGCTGAGCCAGCAGCGGCTGTGGTGGCAACCACGTCTCGTGGGGATGCTGCTGCACCCACTGTTTCCTCCTCTCCACCGGCCCGAAGCGCCTGCGAGGGCCCGGAGGAGATGGAGCTGGAGGAAACCGCAGCAGTTCCCACCTCCGCCGCACCGCCTGTGCCACCCGGGGCGCTCCTGACGCCCTCGGCGGTCGCGGCCAAAACGAAGGGCACCGCAAAGGGTGCCCAGTCCAAGTCTATATAGGGGGCCCAATCCGCTGGGCACCCCCTTGCCCTCAGATGACGACCTAGACGTCGAGCCGTTCCGGCATGCACCACAGCGCAAGGAACGGGCTCCGGCGTCCAGGTCAGTAGACAAAATGAAAAAGCCCCTTCCAAGAGTACAAGCCCCGAAAGCCGACACGTAAACACACACATACTCCAGTAGATCTAAACTTCAATAATGGGAAGAGAAAATATCATGCAATGGAACTGCAGAGGCCTTCTTAAAAATCTTGATGATGTTTATGAGTTACTGCATTCCAATCAGCCAACTGTCATGTGTGTACAAGAAACACACTTAAATTCCAGACATACAAACTTTTTGAATAGTTACCAGGTATTTAGGAAGGACAGGGTTGGTGGTGGTACATCTTCCGGGGGTGTGGCCATCATTGCCCGAAAGTCCTTGGCGTGTCATTCTATCCTCTTACAGACCGTCCTTGAGGCTGTTGCCATTCGTACCATAATTTTCAATAGGCTAATAACTCTATGCTCAGTTTACATCCCTCCTGATTTCCAGCTCTTGAGCTCGGATTTCGAGGGCCTTATGGATCAGCTACCCACACCTTTCATTCTTTTAGGCGACCTCAACGCACATAACTCTCTTTGGGGCTCTGCTCGCACAGATGCCCGAGGTCGCCTTATCGAAAAATATCTAACATCTTCGGGAGCATGTCTATTCAATACAAACAAGCCTACATACCATAATATAGGACACAACAGTTATTCACACCTCGATTTGGCGATTGGCTCTGCAGTACTCTTTCCATCTCTAGAATGGGACGTTGGCACTAACCCATATGGCAGTGACCACTTCCCAACCACATTAACATACTTAGGTAAAGGCCCGAGCAGTCCATCTTCCCATAACAGGTTCAATGAAGATAGAGCGAACTGGAGTACATTTACAGAAACATCTAAACTACACCACACATCCATTGAACACCTACACGTTGAAGAAGCTACCCAACTCCTCACGGCGCACATCCTCGACGCCGCTGAGAAGTCCATTCCCCACGCCTCTGGTGCTCCGCGCAATCAGAGGAGGCCGTGGTGGAATGAGGACTGTAGGCGGGCGCGAGAGACCCAGAACAAGGCGTGGGGTATCCTTCGACGGTACCCCACGTCGGGCAACCTTATTTTGTTCAAACGGGCCAAGGCGTTAGGAAAACGTGTGCGCCGTGAGGCAAAACGAGAGAGTTGGCGCACCTTCCTTACATCCATTAACTCATACACAGACACACACAAAGTCTGGACACGAATACGAAAACTAAAAGGACAACAGACACACAGCCTGCCCCTGGTTAGTACAACAGGGGACACACTGGAAGACCAGGCTAACACACTTGCACAACACTTTCAACACGTTTCCAGCTCTGCGCACTACACAAACACTTTCCTGAGACATAAAACCACTTGTGAAAAGAAGTCCTTAGATGATAATAACAGGTCAAAATCTGGTTACAACTCTGAATTTACTCTTTATGAGCTGAAGGCTGCCCTGAGCACATGTAAACCTTCAGCTCCAGGCGCAGATCAGATTACATACACAATGATACAACACCTACACCCAGATACTCTTGAAACACTCCTACACTTATACAACAACATATGGCTTTCGGGGCACATTCCGAAATCTTGGAGGGAGGCTATTGTAGTGGCGTTCTTGAAGGAGGGTAAGGACCCGTCTTCTCCCGCCAGTTACCGACCCATCGCCCTCACAAGCTGCCTGTGCAAGCTTCTCGAGAAGATGATTAACAGGAGACTCGTGTACTTCTTAGAATATAATGGTCATCTCGAGAGCTGCCAGGCCGGCTTCAGGGTGGGGCGATCCACAAACGACCAACTCGTCGCCCTTGAGTCGTATATAAAGGATGCCTTTGTCCACAAACAGTTTTGTGCTACGGTCTTTTTTGATCTTGAGAAAGCCTACGACACTGCTTGGCGATACGGGATACTTAGAGACCTGAAATCATTCGGTGTTTCGGGCAATATGTTTAACACTCTTTATAGCTACCTGGCAGAACGAACCTTTCGTGTAAGAGTTGGTACTGCCTTTTCAAATGTTTTTGTGCAGGAAAATGGTGTGCCTCAAGGTGGCGTTTTGAGTTGTACGTTGTTCATAGTCAAGATGAACTCACTTCGAAAGGCGTTGCCACGAACCATTTCCTGTACCATGTGTGTAGATGATGTCCAAATATCTTTTAAATCGTGTAATATGTCAATTTGCGAACGCCAAGTCCAGCTTGGTGTTAATAAGCTAGCTGGCTGGGCTGATCAGAACGGTTTTAAGCTAAACCTAGTTAAGAGCACTTGTGTTGTGTTCTCCAAAAGGCGTGGGATCAGGCCAGATCCAGACATCAAACTGAATGGTGCCTCGATACCAGTCAAAAAAGAACACAAGTTCCTAGGTATAGTCCTTGATGAAAAACTTTCCTTTATCCCCCATGTCAAACAACTAAAACAAAAATGTATTAAAACACTGAATATTCTAAAGGTCTTGTCGCATCACTCGTACGGTGCTGACAAACAACTGCTGTTGCGAGTGTTTACCAGCCTGGTAGGCTCGAGGTTAGACTATGGGAGTGTTTTGTATGGTTCAGGAAGGGAAACTGCTTTGAAAATGCTCGACCCAGTGCAGCACTTGGGCCTTCGACTTGCGTCTGGTGCTTTCCGGACTAGCCCCGTGCAAAGTCTATACGTCGAGTGTGACAGATGGTGCCTGGGGTACCAGCGCGAGTATTTCGATTTGCTATATGCTTTTAAAGTTTCATCAATGTCTCACCATCCCATTAAGTCTATAATGAACGATACATCTACATCCCAACTGTTTTTAAATCGTCCATCTATTTCTGCGCCTTTCTCGCTCAGGGCGAGGGAGAAAGCCTCTGAACTTTCTGTCTCGTTTTTAGACACTTTTACAACATCTCTCATTGATTCTATAGCCCCATGGCATCTTCGTCCTGTATTGTGTGATTTGTCCTTTCCGCAATTTAAGAAAAACACGGTGCCCACAACTGCCGTTTTGCAGCATTTCATGCATCTCCAGGCGAAATATGGGGCAACAGAATTTTTTACTGATGCTTCAAAAACATCCATTGCGGTGTCTTGTGCTGCACACGGACCCAATTTCAGTGCTTGTAAAACCATGAATGTGAATTCTAGCATTTTTACAGCTGAGGCATATGGTATACTCCTTGTTTTAAATCACATCAATGAACATAATATCGCAAACTCCATCATTTTTACGGATTCACTAAGCATCGTGCGCACATTATCATCCCAAAGGTCTTCCAAAAATTACATTGTCAATCTGGTTTTTAAATCTTTGATGTCAGCGTATGCGTCAGGTCTGAATGTTACCATCTGCTGGGTTCCAGGCCACGCTGGCATCGCGAGCAATGAGTTTGCTGATGAAATGGCCGCTGCTGCTGCACTGAGAAACACTCTAGACATAGCAACAGTACCGTACACTGACATGAAGCCAGTCATCAGACAACACCTACGTAAAACATGGCAAACACACTGGAGTGAACAGTCAGACAACAAGCTACATGTAATAAAGCCACACTTGGGACGATACACAACTGACTCACACAACAGGCACACCGAAGTGACCCTAGCAAGGTTACGGATAGGCCACACACATGCAACACACTCGCACTTGCTCACTGGGTCTCCAAGACCCATGTGCAGCAGGTGTGGAGAGGGCCTATCCGTAATCCACGTACTCATCCAATGCAAGGCAAGGCACTTGACACAACACGACGCAAACACTTCCCACAACTATACAGACAACACGTTCCGTTTCACCCATTGTACTTTCTAGGAGACGAGCCCATGTTTTCCACCAAGCTTGTTTTTAAGTTTCTCAGCGATGTCAATTTTTTACATCTCATCTCTTATCATGCATCATGACAACCTGGCCCTTTACACCAGTCATCTTCATTAGCTTGTTTTGTTTTGTGTATGTTTATTGAAACCCTCTACTTTTACTTTCACATCGCTGTCATGAAATCACTTTTGTTTGGCGCTCTTTGCCCTTAGCTGGCCTTGCGCCATTAAAATCCAGATATCATCATCATCAGACGTTTAGATTTGGCTGTGAGTATATAAGAATGTTGCGCAGATTTTGTTTCACTTTAGCCGGGTGGCTGAATCGAGTCACAGACAGAGAGACAGACAAACAGACATACAGACAGGCCAAAATTTCTGGGTTTAAGTAGCCCAAGAAAAACTATCGTGTTGAAAAAAAGAATTCTATCTTGCTGTCTCACCTTTTTGTGCGGGAAAGCTGGGTTGCAGAGGTTCCTTCCAGTGCGGGAAAGCCCGATTTTCAGAGGTATGCTCGCTTTCTGTGGCAAATGCACAGATACATATACCGGAGAAAAACAAAAAAGAAAGCCATCTACAGGGGCCCTCTGACGAGCATGCGCTGTGATAAGAGATATATTGAACGAGAAAGAAAGTGTGGCCACTCGCAAAGGTTATATACTTTGAAGGAACCATTTTTACAGCGAGCAAGCTTCTTTCGGTAGCTCTTGCAGGAGTTAGCGCTCGCCTTCTGTTGAGCACGCGCCGTGATAGCGGCAACGAACCAACCCATCAAGAACCAGTAGCGGCGGACAAACTCACAACACGCAGTCGTGATTAGAGAAAAGTACATCTTATAACATACTATTGACACCTGGGGCGGAATTCTTAGTATTGTCCGTTTCACGGTCGTTTCAAAATGTTCGTTTCAAGTGAACCCAGACTGGCGGAGGGAAGATATGACAGGATGTGACGCATAACAAGCAAAACAAGGCGTCTGTTTTTGTTTGTTTGTTTGTTTGTTTGTTTGTTTGTTTGTTTTTGTTTGTTTAGTGGTCCGGCGACCAGATAATACGTTATGACTGAAACGAACCCAACCCAGAATTCCGCCCCCTGAACTTTTAAAAGGGGAGTTGGCCCACACATCTGATGAGGCCCAATAACAACTAAGCACCCGAGTAACAAAATCGTCATACTCTAATGCAATGTAACTGCGACGCAGCTGCTTGGTCTACGGACTGCAACATCTTATAAATAAATAACCCCATGGGTCAGCTTCACCACAATGTGCTTAAGTGATCTATCCACGCCGCCTACATAGCAAATTCGGCGAATGACAGCAACGTGCGTACAATTTGATTTAAACATCACCACCCCTTCCTAACGAAAGTTGAGAGAAGCGCGAGATTTAAAAGTTTGTGCAACCTTCACAGAAAGTGCGCCCAATCTATCGTCAAACCTCCAAGGACCCAAATGGCAAACGAAGAATGAACCCATACTACGATTTTTCGCGCAATAAGTAAACTCATCTACGAACGATCTAAATGTACATACCGATTAGTGATTTATGAGATAAAGGTGTGCCATTGTACTTATTGGTGTATTGCCTTACCTAGAACCGTTCCTTTTTATCGATTTTCAAGTAAACGTTTTGACACAACAGAAACCCGGTTTCTTGCACGCGCCATGTGTCCACAGATCTTGTCAGAGCTTTTCGGTCGACCAACCGGTCTATGGGGAAATACATTAGCTTTTGACTGAACGCCGAGAATGGCTTTCGCTTTAAAAATGTGACCTGCGCTGCAGCACTGCGCACGTCATGCGCGATGCCACAGCGCAAAACCAACTTTTGAGTCAAAGCTGCATGCTCGACAACGTCATTCGCCGAAATTTCATGTTTGGCTGCATAGACTGGACAATTGAGGGCACTGTGGTGAAGCTGAACCGCGGGATTTTGCTAGAGACAGTACGGACGCTGAGGAACACTGGACGAATGGTAGAATCGGATCACGCAAGATGTGCCCGGTTGGAGGTGGTTTTCTCCTGCAGACGACACAAGGGTTGGTATAATGGTGATGATTATTGTGACAGGGTACTTTGCAAGTTTAGCGGGAACACACGGATAGTCCCTGGTGGCATCACTGGTCTCGCTGCTCGGCTTACTGATTCGTGCTGGGCCGACTACCTTTCAAAATATCCATTAAAAAGGGCTTGCGTTCTGGCTAGGTGGAAACTCTGTTATATTGTTTCATGATTCTGATCAGCGCACTCATGAGAAACTTGAGGCAGCTGAAATGCAACTATTCGATTTCGAATGTGTCAGTGCAACATCGGTAGCCTTGTCGGAAAAAGAGGCAGCGGTCTTTAAAAAGAACTGGTCCTGGTAATGGCTGACGCGTGTGACACAGCGCCAAGTGATTCCGTTATTCTAATTTCTGCATAATCGTAACCTTTTTTCTATGTCTACTTCACCCTGTTTCAATAAAATTCATTTGGAAGTTAGCGCTTGTCCTTGTCTTCTGTGTCCCTGTGTTTTTTGTGCGCTTAAGATGAACGTTATCCATGGAAGTCACTTTACTATTTCTGCTCCTCTTGAACATGTCATCGCTATATTTGTTGGTATGCGTGTGCGCTCTTAAATAGCCTCACTGGCTGGTTATGACAATTTTGCTTCTATAGAACCCAGACATTTAAGACTATATTCTAATTGAGCATGACTTCCCGTCCGTTTGTTGTTTCCCGCTAAGGCTATACACCCTCATTCTTTTTTTTTTTTTCACTCCGGTGCCCCCTTTCCTCCATGATGTTCTCAAGACTTCATCTTTGTCTCATTCTGTGGCTGCCGCCATCTCCACTAGTAATTTGGATCGTCCCGGGGCTTTGAATTTTACTGATAAACGCCAGACCATTTTTCATCTGCGTAAGGTCATCGTATATAGTACTTCATCGACGGCGAAGCTGTCTTGAGAGGAGCTCCTGCATCGGAGCTGTGATGCTCGAACAGCGGTGCAGAGTGCATCCATGCGGCGCAATAATCCATCAGAGCGGAAAAATCTCAACCTGCGCAGCGTCAACGCTCAGGAGCGTAACTAAGCTTCGAGTCTGTGAGAGCGGGCCGGGTGCAGCCTCGGCGGTGGCGCTGCTGGCAGCGCGAGCATCATTTGAAAAACGCCGGCAACTTTCGGCCACGCGGCGTCCTCCGCTTCCCTCCGGCTGCGGCGGTCGACATGGGCCAGTGCAAACACTTTACGGCTGTTAAGGGAAGAAACAAAGAACGGGGGGAGGGGGCCCGAAAACGCCGAACGGCGCGCGGTGTCTTCAAAAACGAAACTGGTTTCGCTCGGCCGGCCGGCCGCTCGCCGGCTTCGTGGGGCGTCCGCGGATGAGAGACAGCGGACGCTGGAAGCTCACTCAGGACCAATACACGCCGGCGGGATGCGCGCGTGCAAAGAGAAGACGGAAAATAATAATAAAAAAATGGCCGGACAAGGAGCGGAGCGGTGAGAAAGGGAGCGAGTCCTAAAGTAAACACGGCCAGACACGCCGCTGCGCCTCGTGATTAATTCCCTTCAGGCTCGGATCAAATATAAATTACCTGGCTCCTTCGGCTTCTCTCGCTCTCGCGCGCTCGCTCTCTCTCCGCAACGTCGGCTTCGGGCACACAAGAAGCCTTGGCGGCGGCGGAGGCATCCCAAATAGACCGGACGGCCGCCTCCTGAAGCATAAAATCAGAGAAGAAAAAAAATGCCAGAGCCAGCAGCGTCCGTGTCCCGCCTGAGCAAAGATGGCGTCAGCAGGGCAACATGGTGGCGGCGACCTTCGACACTCGAAAGGCCTGGCGCGGCCCGCTGCCCAGTCGCCCTCTCTCCCCCTCTCCCCTCCCTCCTGTGGTTTTGTATTTAATCCGTGGCCGCCCCGTTGCCCCCTCCCACTTATTTTCGTCGTGAGTACCTGTGCATGATGCTTGACGATGTTATTCCCTGCCTCTCTTTCTCATCCCAGTGTGTGTTACTGTTACTGGGTTGCTCGCTGTACGCCATGTTCCGTCCAAGGATAGGTACCAGCCCTGCGCTGCGGTTGCGATGCAGAACGTTAATTAAACGTGTTGAAATTCTGCACCCCGCATCTAAACCGATCTGATAGACACCATACCACATTATTTTCTACGAAAAGGGAGTAGAATTGACCTCTGAGGAGACTTTCCAGTAAAAAAGAAGAATCGCGGGTCTTCCTTCGCAAACAATTTCACCATTTATGGGCTCGAACCTGGGCCGTTCGTAGCAAAACCGGCGATTACACCCTTAGGCTACTGACGCCCAACAGCGGGCTTCCTATAGTAGTTGCTTAAGAGTATAGGAGGATTGCTTTGGATGCGTACAGGAAGTACGAAAAAAGTACAGGAGTGAGAAATTAGACACCAGAAAGGAAAATTTCTAGGGTTTTTCCAAAGGCAGTGCTTTGCTTTTTGGGGTGGCTTGCAAACTAAGAGCTTTGTGGGGAAGAATACACAAAAAGATGGGGTATGCGTGGCCTGCGGCAAAGAAACAGAAACTATGCGGCACGTACTGTTAGAATGCGAGGGTATCCATCCAAATCCAGAGGGAAATATTCGGCTTCCAGGAGCCTTAGGATTTAAGGGTAACACAGAGGAAGTTAACTTCAAGGCTGTCGAGACGACGAAAAGAAGATTAAAATACTGGTGGACGAAAAGCAGAGAGGGGAATATTGCCTAGGACAGTTACCACCTGTAACAGAAAAAATAAGTATTCTGTGCCTAATAAGTTTTTTTTTTTGTGCCTACCCTAAGAGCAGCGCTAGTATTAAACGAAGAGTGTAAAACCTAGGTATATTAGTTTCTTGTTAGTTTTTTTTTATAAAATGACACGTCATCACCCCGCTACAAAGGGGATACCAGTATCAATAATCAATCATCATCATCAAGTGCAGGGATGTTTGACCCATCTGGGAACGGAATGTGGCTGATCTATGCACCCTGTGGATGATTCAGTGGCGATTTTGTGGATGGCGAATATTATCGTTTATTCCGAGTTCATTTTCTATACTTGGTATTCGGCGCATGACCGCCACACTTGTTGCACTTGTTGCCCTTGCCTGAGCGAAGATACAAAAATCTGCATTCTTCTGAGCCTGGGATGCATGCCCGACGCATGCCGAGGAGAAGAATGAACACGATGAGTCAAGAAAGAAAGTTAGAGAAAACTCAAAACCGATTTAAAAACAAAAAACCTTGGAGGCAGTGCACCCCCGCTACCTCTGATTCCGATGTTTTCATCAGTTTTTGTATTTGTAGCAGGGGTATTAAGAAATCGCTGACCGTCGTGGTCGAAGCAGACGTCGAAGCCGCCTATAACTTAACGCATCACCGGCGACAGAAGATCGAGAATCGTTAGATTTTTTTTTTAATAATAGGCACAACTTAACGCACCACCAGAGACTGAAAGAAGCGTCGGTTAGGCTTTTTTCTAATCATAGGCCCAGTCACTCGTGCGATCCCGCCCCACACACACACCCGCCGCCACTTGCTTACACTAATGCTGTGATTCTGTGTGGCGCCCCATAACCACCAAAAATTCAACGACGCAAAACCAAAGATCATGCCGAGGAAAAAAAATGGTCACGTACTGAGTGCTAGCTGATGGTTTTGTGTAACCCATTGTATCACCGAAAACTCTCTTCAGCTGCAAAACATGGTTAACAAAAACAGCTACCAACTTGCCCCTCCTTAAGATAAAATTGTAACCATGGTTTTTTTACTTTTACAGATTGTTGAGCTGACCAGGGAAATTTTCTTTTTTGCTCCTTCCGTGCATGCCACCTTTTCCCGTCCACCAGTGACTTTGTTCAAGGCCACGTTCAGCATTGGCACCACAGTGTTCGGTAAACAAATAGCTATAGTCTGAATGTTGAAAATGAAGTAAGGTATTTCTTCACGTGTCGTTGCAGTTATCTAGCATATATACTGTATAGCCTTTCAGCAGCTATAGTCCTCAAAAGCCTTCGACTGTACAGGTTGGGCTCCCGTACTCTTTGAACCGGCTTCGAAAGGTAATGTTTATTGGGTTAATGCTCATGTATTAATAAATTCTGTATCAAAAAAGGCTGTCTTTGTATTATTTCTCTTTTCTCTTGAGCTCCGTCAAAATTGTTTGCACTTTGATTCACGTATGCGGCATGGAACAGGCCTGGCCACTTCAATATATATTTCTTAAAGACAGCAAAGTAAACAAAGAGTACAGACGAGTTAACTGTCAAAGATACCACTGAACGTAGAACGAGAGCGTTGCACGACCCAGTCATGTTCGCCGCGTCTTCATCATGACGTACACTTGGAGCTCTTCGCATGGAGGCTATTTGACATTGACTAATGAAGCGTATCATTGATCTCGCATAAACGTGGGGACGGGCCTGATGAAGCGATTTATCCTTTTCGGTGTACAGCCAGTATGGCGCATACTATTAAGCGTCTTCTTGGCGTATTGGGACCGTTTTGCGCGGTTGACAGCAGCGCGACATGCCACCCCATGGTGCCGAAAACGCAGTGCGATCCGCGCTCACGTAAAGTCACTAAATGAGGCTCAAAACGTTATGTAGTGACCATAGTGGAACACTTCGCTTCACAAAGCTAGTAGTCCCTACACTTTTCTAAGTTACAAACACCTGCACCTGTAAGTGGTAACGCCGGCGTACTAGGCGCAATAAACCCGTACGTGAACGTTACGTTTATATTGTAGTTTGATTAGTTGAAATTATTAGTCAAATCTACGGCGTGCTTCTCGGACACCCTGAATTCTAAAAATCCTGATCGTTACTTTTTTTTTTTTTTCGTTTGACGAAACAAACAGGCCCATCTGGTTTTCGGATGCACTAGTTTTCGGATTCCCTGATTTTCGAACATCCTGACAGTCACGGCAAGTCCACAAGATCAACCAAAGGGAAATGTGGGCCAGTTGGTTTGGAATCATGATTTAACAACGCAGGGAACGAGACGAGGAACAGAAAGATACGGGACAGCGCTCGTCCCGTGTCTTTCGGCTCCTCGTATCGTTCCCTGCGCTGTTAAAGCATGACCACAAGATTATTCGCTGAGTGTATACGTAGGCTATACAGCCGCTCATTGAAAAGATAAGCAATCTCGTTGATATTTATGGAATGCGACACGATTACTCTGTCGTTTGATATGTTCGCATACTGAAGGGTACTGAGAGGGTGGCGTGGCGCTGACCTACGGATATGTCGCGTAAGCACGCACGGTTTATGTAAGGTAGCCGCCTCTAAACAACTATAAATTGTTTAACTGAAACACACTTGCGTTCCCTTTTTCTGCACCTGCAGTGGCTTCACTGTAGCATAGAAAACTGCACGTCAGCGCCACCTTTACGGGTTTCAGCTGTATGTGAACGTTTTATCAAAACATAGATTGGTTTCTTATGTGCATGCAAAATACGTCAAGGTAGAGATACCGGTAGAGCATGTCAAGCTTTTCCTTCTAAGGAGATGATCTGTCCAAACGGTGTGTCAGTGACACATAGCAAATGTTATCATATCGGTGATTACTTTTGACAGAACGGCCGGTTTATACTATCATAACCCGAGTAACCCGCCATGTTTAGCGATTTTTTTTTTTGTTCAACGTACGATACGGTAGAGGGTAAACGTCGTGCTTCCGAAAGTATAAATTAGTGTGGGAGACCACACAAATAAATGCGCAAGGAAAACCTGCGTGCGAGATATACATCGTAAGGGTATATGATAACCAGTGGGACTCACACACTGCGTGGGACGTTAATTCTTGTTATACTGCGTTACCTGAAATTAAGCAAAAATGGCATGTGAAAACACTCGGGAACTTACACGATCCCTGGCTACAACTACTCTTTGGTGGGCGAAAGTTTTGCTTGGCAAGCATGTAACTTTGCACCAATCGAGCACGTTGTCAACGTGGGCTTAACTTTCCGTTTACAGAAAGCTACCACTACAGTAGAGCTTAGAATCGGACGAAATGCTCCTCCGCAGCAAAGAACAAACCCTTCGTCTTTGTGACACCAACAGAAAACTGCCATTGACCATGCTTTCGAGCGACCTTGCGTCGGTTGAGTGCGAGTGCGAACAGCTATCAGTGTTGCCGTCCCGGCCACCAACTCAGAAAACGAGAGCGCGTGAAAGCAAGTGTATACACTCGGGTCCTACCCAGTGCAAAAGCGAGAGAGCGCCTGTTTGTGCGCGTCACTTCGCAAACTCGACTAAGATAATGAAGCGAAGGCTAAAACGGCGTCAGAGAAGACAGGGGGTATAAGTTTCTCCTCGTATACCTGCGCAAAACCGGCGCACAAGCGCGCGTGAGCTAAGCCGGCTCGTATGTACATACGCCAGCGGTGTGCTCCGGCCGGAGAAATGGGGCGTTCGAAATCGGCGCAGCGGTGGTCACTTCGGCCGAGCGAAGAAACAAACACGCGAAAAGCTCAAGCACGATGAAGTGAGCGCCGCCACGCCACGCACAGACGCACGGGTGCATAGACACGCACGGACGACGCTGGCCGCCGGAGGATGCCGTTCCGCGGCGGCCACCGAGTATGACAGATGCGCGCCGTCAACCGGGACCCCTGTCGCCTTCCATCATCGGGCCCCGGGGCGGCCGCCGACCAACTGTGGGCCCTCGCTGCGCCCGCCGCAAAGACAAAAGCAGCGCCCAAGCATCCACCACCGCGTCCCCCCCCCCCTCCCGGGCCGAGCGCGTCCAGTGCCTTCTCGCGCGAGAACCTGTGTGCGTGCGTGTTTGTGCGCGACCCGCCGGGCACACAAACAAACACGGGGAGGGAAGGTAGAGACGAGCGAGAAGAACACCACAGGCGCCTTTTAGGATTGCAATTGAATCCCATTAAGCTGGAAGAGGGGGAATACGCCTTCGTGCACTATTTTCTTTTGGTCTCTCTCGCTCTCCCTCCCCAGCCTACCTCCCGGTCAATTCCTCTCGTTGCAGGAATCAAGCTCGCCCTGAGTTCACTCGTGCGCGGCGCCCGTATGTGAGGCGGGTGGAAGATCATCTACGTGCCGGGAAGCTGCAGGAAATCGCTCATAGGGCGCGTGTATGTACACGTCACACATCTCCAGGAACGTATACGCGCTCCGTTCTTCGAACCAAACACAGAAAAGTTACAGTTGTATTGCAAAGGTGCTGCAAGGAAGCCCAAATGTTACAATGTGCAGGAGCGCAGTGATCGTCAGCTTGGTTGCCGGCTACGAAAGAGAAATCTGACGAAGATTTATCGCTGGGTGAAATGTGCGTCTTGGAAGCGTGGCAATACATCTCTGAAATAATGAAAAGCCAGCTACCACGTTCGCCTGAAAAAAATTCAGGGCCCTTCGAACCTGTGAAGAGGATTACCAGCGAAGCTGGGCGCAGCGCGAAGAGTGCATGAAACAAAACACGTTTGTTTGTGATTTGAGATTGAGCCTACTAAGTTTCTAGCTAATTAGCTGGATGAAACTTGGAATTCTAGCGGACAAACACGGAACTACGGAATTTCGAAAAGTAAATTAAACTCTTCCTAATGTTAGCGTCGTCTTATTATATTATTTCTCTTGTGATAGGCTCGATTAGGCAAGAGTTACAGCCGTTTGCTGTAACCATTCTATCAGAATGTTTCTGCGGTGAGCGCGTGAAGTCTGGCTATGCGTACACGCTCCCATGTGCGCCTGCTTAGACGGGAAAGACACCGGCCAAAACGTCGCTCCGGAAGGCGTTCAAGGTGCTCGCATCTGGACGGGGAAACCACCGCATAAAACGTCACTCCAGGAGCCTTTCAAGAAGGCAACACATAAAAGTAGCTCTGGATAAAAAAAAAATCCGTTTTATGCAGATTTCTTCGCGCAATATATAAGGGGAGACCGAGACATATACAGTTTTGCCCTAAAACGACCTACACAATAGATAATCAATCTTTCAGACCGCTGGCTGGTGATTAGTGGTGGAATAAAGGCACCAGGAATGGAACTCGTCACGAAATCTCAATTCTGCACATCTCGCCCCAAAAGAAGGCTCTTGCCTTAATTTAACTCCAGTGTTTATTTAGCCGCCCTAGGCGTAATTTGTGGTTTAAAAGTTGTCATTTTGAACCCCCAAGTCAGAATCCTCGACTTTGTTGAAACTGGCTAAGCCACATGCCGTTTCGTACGTAGTTCTGGAGTACTATGAATGTGCGAAAATACGAAATAGATCTTCATTTTTTTTTCTTAATTAACAACCTTTCAAAGCCCAAGAGTGCCGCAAGTGTGGTTCGTAACAACTACAGTTGATGTGGAATGAACATTCATATTCAACAAGCTAATGACTCAAGTAGGAGACTGCGTTGCGGCGACACTGCTACTAAGGCAGAAAAGGTATGGTCATCTATTCGAGACGTGCTAGATATATATGGCTGCCAATTCGCCCGTTCCGTTGTTTCGGCGTCTAGCCTACAACGCGTGTGCTGTTTGCGCTTGGCAGAGTCACTTCAGTACATTCATGCTTTTAGGCGGCCCCCAAGAACGAAGACGCCCTCGAAAGGACCTATGATCCCACAATAAACTTTAGTGGTGTCCCCCTTCGTCTCCTCCCTACTTACCTCCTTCCCCCCCACAGGGCTTCGTGCCTCCTTTAAATAAAGCTCATTCATTGATTCGTTCATTCATTCATTCATTAATTCATTTATTCATTCAATCATTCATTCATTCATTCATTCATTCATTCATTCATTCATGCTAACACACACACACGCACTTTGTGGATGTGCCATGCTCATGAAGGATCTTCGGTCTGTATTCATCCCACGCACAACCAATCTGCTTGTCGCGTCCAAACTGGCCTTGATTATCATGTGTTAACATTAAATTAGGGCTTCGTGCCTCCTTTAAATAAAGCACATTCATTCATTCATTCATTCGTTCATGCTAACACACACACACGCACTTTGTGGATGTGCCATGCTCATGAAGGATCTTCGGTCTGTAATCATCCCACGCCCGACCAATCTGCTTGCCGAGTGCAAACTGGCCTTGATTATCATGTGTTAACTTTAAATTTCGCGCCCTCCAATGAACAGCTTCAAAGATGATATTATGCATCATTTATTGCTTGTCCCGGCTTGTCATCATATCTGCCATGTGCACCAGACGTGTTTCCATTAGCACCCAGCTGTAACCGCACCCCTGTGCGGGATCTTCGAACATAATCAGCCACAGAAAGATCTGTTGGTCGCCATGGTAGTAATTATACGTCGCGATCAAGTTGAGCATGGCACGCGGAGGCTGCTGCTACCGACAGTGTTGCTGGCTAAATTAAGTACCACCTACAAGGTAAGAACGCCAGCGTGGTACCTTGTAGTATTTGCTTTCGTTACTGACCGGTTACCACGCCCCAATTTTTGATGCGCAAAGCGAACACAACGCATCTATCTGGCGATGGTATAGAGACATGAAATGTGCACGCCTTATTGACTTGTAGGTGTCGATCAGTCAACCTCCGCTGTCGCACGAGGTTCCCTCGCTTCCAGGGTGAAACACTACTTCGCGTGCTGTGGCATGACCTTCGTCATCACCCGCGACTGCCTTTCATGCACGCGTCTTCACGGCGGGTGGCGGTGTTGCCGTCGCAAAAAAGGGGCTCGCCCGACCCGGCAGCGATGATGGCATTCCGTCAGTTCGCGTGCGCTTGTCCATCTTGCCCAGGTTGCTGATGACGGCGACAGGGGCGCTGCATCGGCTTTGTTTGTCTATCTCTTGCGCTCCTGAGAACTATCCCACCTGCTCCAGAGGAGCCCGGAGTTCCCTTCGCCCGCCGTCATCCTGAGCCCGCGCCCTTAATTCGTCTTGCCGCGACTTTCGCACGGAAGTGGGCGAACTTTATCTCCGGTCCCAATCGTCGCCAGCACCTGCGTTGTCCTTAGCGAAGGGTGCTGCCTCCTCTGCTTGAGCGCTGAGGAAGTCTCACGGGGACACCCCTTGCACGGCGGACGGGTCACGGGAGGACGCGCGCGGATCGTTGTTTGTGAGGATTGAAAAAAAAAAAAAAAAAGGGCCGTCGGATCGGGGCTCAAGCGACTTTTCACTCGGATGCAAAGTAACTGTCGCCCACTTTTATTTTCCCATCTCCGTTTTGTATTGTTAACTTCGGCCGGCGGTTATACGGCGCGTTGACTTGAAGCAGTACAATGATTACGTTTAAGGTTGTTTTTATTGTTTCATTAGTGAGATATGCAAGAGGGGTAATTTTATAAACAAAATGTGAGCACTGTCATTTCTCTAAAACGACTTCTCGAAGGGAGACCAAATCTCAGATTTCAAATGTGCCCGTACATTCGCGCGATCTAGTTCAGATCGCAACGTCTCTGTACGTCTCTATATATTACTGCGATCAATCAATAAACCAATAAATCAATCAATCAACCAATTAATCGTTGTTTTATGCCGCTTCCACAAGATGAAAGTGAGAATTTCGGAAAAAGGCTCCGCAGTTGAAGCTCTGCACCACGGACGCTAACATATGTGAAGGACCGATTCAACAAACAGTCATGAACGGTATTGGGAGGAGACGCCGGAGCAGAAGTACAATTAGAACAAAGAAGTGATCGTTGTGGTTGTGGTGGTGGTAGGGATACGTAATAGGAGTACGGTGATGCACTTTTCATTTTGTGTTGCTTTTTTATGTTTTTGCTTGCTATGGGGAGCGGCGAGCAACCGTGCTTCCCACTAAAATTCAAGCACGACGTACTAGATTTCGTTATAAGGTTAGCGCGAGCAGAAAAATAAGTAAAAGTGACAAGACGTCCTTGCCCATTTGCGCCAATTTGATAACGAAGCAATCGTCATCGTGCCAATTAACCCAGCGACGTTCCCTTCTAACCTGCCTCTTCGATTCTTATTTCACTGCAAAGTTTCGGTCAAGAAAAGGCTTTGCAATAACGACCTTCAATGGAGAGCGATTTACACTGAAAAAAGAATGCCGTAACGTCACCGTACTTGCTTGTGCATATTTTTCCTTCCCTCTTATAAGACGTCGCTGCTCCTCTACGATGTCGTTAATTCCTACACGCACAGTTGGCCGCATTTCGCATTTCATAGCTCCACCTTTCTTGCAGCAAATACCGTATTTTCGATTTTATAACCCGCACGAAATGTTCAGTGGCAAAGTAGGGGTGCAGATAATACGCGGGGTGTTTCCTTTAATGTAGCTTCACGGCAATGCTTGTTGTGCCGTGAAGCTTTACACAGTAACACTAAGTCTTCCATGACAGCGATTGCGGAAAACGTATATACAAGGACGAGCGCACTCTAACAACTAAATTTTATTAGTGAATCGTGACTTTCGCATAGTATGTGATGTGTTGCTTGACCAGTAGCTTTGGTTCAGCCTTTCCTTTATCAAATGTGCGGGCAATACGCGAGGATTTTTTTTTTCTTTTCTGGCGGGCTGAAAGTGGGGGTGCGGATTATATACAGGGGTGTGTTATACGCGCGAAAATGCGGTAATTGCGCCACTCCAAAGCATGCGTATTCCCCCTTCTCATTGCCCCTCTGCCTCCAGGTACTTCCTCGGCAATGCTGCCTGCACGTCCCGGCATTCGTTCTTGTTACGCTTGGAGGTCAAATGCGCATTTTTCTGCGATTCACGTCACGACCGCTGCATTTATTTTTTTCCTGCGGCCGAAGAGCTAAATACGTGGCATATCAATAAAACATCTTCGAGCTATTCGGCAACAAAAGAACCAAAACAAGCTTCGGATTGTTGAAAAACAAAACACGTCAAAAGAGGCCCGATAAGAGAGCTATATACGAATTCGAAGACAGCACGGGCAAGGTGAGAGCAAGAGTGTTGCCGAGCAATGTGCAGAACCGGGCGCCCATATCTCGGCAACTTGCAACTTCGCGCATGCAGGGCCGCCCTATTAGGACGGAGCGTTCGAGGCTCGAAGTGCATCCAGTCGGAGGAAAGTGCCATAAAAGGGGCGTCCACACAGAAGCCTATCTGCCGCGTGCTCCAAAAAAACGATCACCCCTCTCTCTCTCTCTCTCCCTCTCCCGTTCCAGCCGCGCAAATCCGCCGATCGAGAAAGCGAGCTGCGTTGTGGGGGGCCCCGTGTTTGTACTTCAAATTTCAGCGGGTGAACTATGCGATGCGAACCTGTGGCCCCCGCGAGACTTTAGTACAGAATCCGAAACAGCGTGCGACGCGCGCGCCGGTGCGCTGATAAGCGAAATTCGGGTTTTCTCTCTCCCCTACTCTCGAAAGTCATGCCTCTCCATCTCGCTCTCTCCCATGCACGCGATGCGAGGCCTGATCCGAGTGCTGCGGCCGGCTCTCTCGTTGTCGTCTGGTCCGTTTAGGTTCCGGCGGGGCGAGGGCGATCAAGAGAGATGGCGAGGCTCCCAAGAGGGATTGCCGATAGCCGCCGCGAAACTTGACCCTCCATCAGATACTGGCCATCTTGGACCGCGCGCCGTCGAAAGACATCGCTCGTATATCACACGCCGGACCAAGCGGCGGCGGCGGCTGCAGCCGTGGACAAACCCAGCGATGTGCCGCGGCCACTGCCGTCCGGGGACCGGGGCCATTCGTTAGCGGCCGACGACGAGGACACGACGTGCACCCAGTCCTCCGCGGCTGCACTGGGAGACGCTGCAGGTCTGAAGAAGGGCATTTGTATTCCTGTGAAGAGGCGGCGCAGGTTCCGGCGCGATCACCGCTCTGGTCCCTCCCCTATCTGCGTCCCTCAAGAATTGACTGCGCCGCCATTGGGAATCCGCCTCTTTCATTGCGGTGTGCTGCCACCTAGCGTGCCTAGCGGAAGTTGAAGCCGTAGGGTTTGCCGGCGTTTCCTCCGGCTGCGTTCTCGTTGTATGCACGGCAATCCCACATTACGGCGAGGAGCAGCCGAAGTTTTTCTTCTGTGTTGGTGTTATAACGCCTTAAGACGACAGCCCCTGGTCATCACATAATACCAGGCGGCTTCTTATCACTGAATGAGGGCTGGCAGAGAAATCTCGGACAGATCCGTGTGCCGTCCGAGTGGCAGCTCGAGCAGTACTTGGAGTCGTCTGGCATGAAGTGCGATCGCCAGTTCGCAAAATGCCTTTAAGCGCTGGACACATGTACGATTGGTACACGCGATTCGCATGCGACTGATCGTTACGACTGTCGCCACTAGTCGTACGCGTGAATTTGAGACGGCCCGATGCGCGCATGAGATGCGTCGTCGGCGTCGCTCCGCCCACAGTTTTTGCACCATGGTCAACTACGACGATCGCTGAGCTGAATTTGTAGATTCTGCGCGTTTGTTCGCAAGAAATGGATAAAGCAAGCAATCGTGAAGCGTTTTCTGCCTTCGGAAACAGTCCGCGCACACGCCGGCCGCGCCTGCCAGCTCGGCACACTCAGCTGACTCAGCGGCTCGAACCGGCGCAGACCACGGTAGCAACCGCGCTTGTCGCTGCTCTTCTGAATCAATCTGATCGCTAAAAAGTTCCACATGCGAGAAAGTAAAAAAAAGCGGCGATCAGATATATCTGCCGCGATGCAAGCCTACGCTGACCCGTCGCCGCGGCGCGCGGTGCGCCGAGCAGCCGAGAGATGGCGATACCTGCGCGGAAGCATCGAAACAGGCTACGCAGATGTCTTGGTCACCGATCGCTCAAACGGCAGTTATAACTTAAATAGAGTTCCACATGCGAGAAAGGGTATGATAGTGTAGTGAAAAGTTGTGTTGCGGATTGTCATTCGCAGTTGCACAGATAGCAGCGATCAAATATCCGCCAGGATGCTAAGCCTACAGTTCCCATCACCCGAGCCGACGCGAGCGACGCAAGCCGCCGTAGCCGATCGCGTGCGGCCGACGGGAAGCGATAGAAGCCGGCACCGTTCCCTTTTCGGCACTCCGAGTTACAGCGGAACGCAGCACAAGTTGTGGGCATTGTTCCGCGCACAACGAGCGCACACAAAAAATCAAACGATGTAAATACAACCACGACCCCTTCCCGCTTGTGCGGGAGCTGTGGGGAATGTCGTCTGCTGCCCCTACTGGACTGCTTAGGGACTTGGCCGCTAGGGGATTGCGCATGCGCAGTGGGGTTGTGAAAGAGGCGGATTATCTCGAATCTCGCCGACAAAAGCAAAAAGAGCAGAAGATTCACTGTTGGATCTTTCCCGCAACCCTGTGGCCGTGGTTGGCTGTTTGTTGGGACTAATTGGCGACAACGACTGTGTATCGCGATGTATCAGTATGCGAGAAACAACCCCTTGGTGGAATAGAGTTTTGTAACGAAACGTCCGGGCTGAATCCGTGGGAATAGTGGAGCACGCGGGACCTATACAACGTGTCTAGAAACACGGGGGTGCAGACTATTTGTAATTTTGGTAGGACATACCTCTCTGGAGATTTGTCGCAGTCATTTATTTCTCCCGCGGTGTGTATACATAACTTTGCATGCTTAAGGTTCACCGCAGCTGTTTTCCTTTCTCCTCAGTATGGCTTACGAGGTGCTTTCTTAACTTTTGTTTTTTCGAGCGCGAGCAACACCATCAATTCGTTTACTCCGGTCAGCAACTCTCTTTCTCGAGAATGTAAAGGTAAAAAAATCTATGACCTTTTTTTCCCTTTCGTCTCATGCTTTTTCCCAAGACATTACCGAAGAGCGTCTGTTCTGAGTTTTAATCTGCATGGACTGAACGACAACTTGTGTGCCCTGCAAATAAAATAAATTGAAAAATAACAATCGCATAATAGTTGTGGGATATTTATTAACCTTGTTTTTTGCCGGCACCTAACAAAAAAAAAAACTGTTGACATGCAAATTTATGCCTATTCGACCACAGTGCAGCACAAGCTTCGGAACAAGCAAACATACAAAAACACAAGAAAACTGTTATTTTGGACGAGTCGATCGCAACCCCCAGTTCATTTTTGGGGCTATACGAAGCTATAGATAGCGCGTTTCTTCGCAGGGAATGACCAACAAGCTAAGTACGCTTACCAGAAGCCACATTTGCTTTTGGGGATTGGCCAAGAAGCTATAAAGGGCTGATTCGTATAAGAGGTAACCTTGTATAGGCCACATTAACACTGGCCAAACATCCGCCGCGGTGGCTGAATGGGAAAGGCGTTGTGCTGCTGAGCTCAAGGACGCGAGTTCGATCTCGGCCGCCGTTACCGCTTCGCAGACGGAGTTGAGAAGCGAAAACGACCGTGTGCCTATATTTCGGCGCATGTTAAAGATCCAGATGGTCAAAATGAATCCGGAGACCTCCACGGCGTGCCTCAGCACCTGTGTAGCGTAGGCGCGTTAAACCCCACAATCAATCAACAATATAGCTATGAAATTCCGCGAGCCCACGTGCAGGTTCAGAAACGTTGCCATCGCCGTCACAACAATGAACAGCGGACAACCGATAAGCAGACAATGGTCGATATCACCGCTGTATACACATATAGCCCAATGCTACAAGTGGCAGAAAACGTGAACGTCGGGAATACCATTTTAAATCACTTCGCCGACACCAAAACTCACAGTACACTTGTGCACATGGTCATCTGTCGAACTTTTTTTCATTACTAATCGGTCATTTCTTTGGTTATATGACATCGTGGTGGGTTACTAAAACGTTCTTCCGGCAATGATGAGGTTGTACATAATGTTCTGTGTCCCTACGACCGGTAATTCACGTGGGAGTGGGATACAAAACCGCGAATGGGATGTGCATGCGGCGCCAGATGGCCCTTGAAGAATCCTACAGGTCTAAATTAATCCGCTGCTTAGAAATTGGGCTCATCTTTACGCAAATGTTTCTCTTGCATGATAAACTCAGTACTTCGTTTTGTGTGCGACACTGCTTTTTCGTAGCTTCAGTGTATTTTCCTCCTCTCTCTATTTACCTACCTCACAATCTCTACCCTTACCTCTTACCTCCATTTCTCTTCTTTTCCCGAAATGTGCTTTCAACTCACTGGCGTTGTTTCCTGGTGGTTTCTCCGACCTGTATTTTACCTACGTGAAAAAGTGCACTATGCCATCGTTCACTTGGAAATGCACGTGTGGCTATGCCATAAACCAAACAGAACAGCTTGATTTATCGCACTCAAAGATGCTTCTGTTTCTTCCATTTCCTTTTAGGGATCCAAAGAACTGCGAACGTTTAGGGGATACAAAGGAAACGTCCGGAACGGAAGAGGTAAACGCGTGAAACAGGTAGCCGTTTTCAGCGGACGATTGATGACCCTCGAAACGTCGGAGAGAATGTCCCGACCTCGCAGTTGACAACGTTTTCGCGATGTCGTACCCCAGGACAACCCCTTGTACACGAAAACGGAATGGAAGGCTAGGCCGTCAAGAGGAAACGTTTACACGCCTGAAACCTTTTAGCTCCTCACACAATGCGATCCAAAGTGCTTTTCGAAAACCGCTTCCGAGAGAGGATGCACGCAGTGGCAGCGGGTTCTAGTGGTTTGCGATTGATGCTTAAGCCAGCTGCGAAGTCGGTCATCTGTTCTCACTTTCGTTACAGCTACAGCAGCGTAGCTTGTTTAGTGGTTCTAGCTACAGCTAACCGCATACGACGCATGCGCGTTCTAGGAAGAAGACGCTATGACAGAAAGGTCTTACTCGTAGCGCAGGCTGTCTCGGAACTACGTTGTCAAGAAAACGCTTAAACTACACCAAATAACACAAAAAAAGAGAAAGAGGAGGTTGTCGAGAAAAGAAGGAGTACGAGGGTGGAAACAACAAAACGAGCCCAAAATACGTCGGCGAGAAGCTTCGCAGTGCCCTCGCCATCATAACTTAGAGGAGCGTATACAGAAGTTGACAAGGTCTCGAGAAGCTTGCTTTCAATCCCTCATCTGCATCACATTCTTCACGTGTCCCCCATCGCGCGCGCGCCCCTCCCCCGCCGCCGCCATTTCTGGAAAACTTTTTGCCCCCCGCGTCCCGCACCCTTATTACCGTATTTGCGAGGCCCCGCGCTGCGGCGTCCATCTATCGTTTGTCAGTCACCGCTGGGAAAAGCAAGCACACGGGGGGACGACGCAGGACGCGCGGCGGGTGCACGTCCCAAAGATGGAGCTCCTTTCGCTCCCTTCATTAGTCATTGGCGCGCAGGAATTTTCCCCGGATCTGTTTTTGCGGCATGGTGGCGCCGCCACGGGGTCCTGCAGTCGCTTCCAGCGTGACTGCAGCAGCCACACCGGTCGTGGGACAACGGATGGCCCGAAGCGTTTCCAGGCCCGTGAGAGAGCTTTTGCGCGCACATGTGGCGAGTGTCCGTGGTCGTATACTATGGGGATGAGCGTCGTACATAACGAAATTTCACGTAGAGTCGCTTGAATCTGAGTGCATGGGTAAGTGATGCCCGGAGGTTGTCGGCTTTAACGAGAATATGTATACAAAGAAACGAGCCGCATATTAGGGCTTTGATTTCACGATAATATGTTACAAATATTTTAAGGCTATCTTCAAATATCTGGTAGTTGGTTACAGACACAGCGTCATCGATGGCTCCAGGGAAATAGGTGCCTCATAATTTCATCAATATGCATGGGTGCACACATCAGTTTGCGGCACACATAATGTGATAATGCCATACAGTACATATCTCGTAGGGTGAGTTCGGAGCGGTCTTGTTTATTTTTAGTTTTACAATCATTTGCGCAGTTCGGTAAAATTCTCTATTTGTAGTTAATACAGTTACAGACTAGGGCCTTAGATTATTGAGTAGTATACCCGGCCACTGAAACGTACTAAGCTGCAGTTTAAAAGGTAGTCTCTGCTTTCATTACCAAGGTCAGACACAGGTCCGAACTAAGCGTATCTAAGAACGAAGTGAAGTGTCTCGCTCGCGTTTATTTCTTCTGAGCCTATGTCAACGTCAAACATCTACGCTCTACTTATCCGGTGGTGTCAAAAACGCAGTCACCCTGGGCTCCAAGAACTTGGCCCGGAACCCTCCCGGATAAAGCGCAACAGCCCGGCACCTCGCTCTATCGCGGTGTGCCGACATCAAAGAAAGCCGGCGTTAATTCACTTTGAGCAGGTCGTTCTCGTCTCGGGGCCTCTCCCTCCGGGACCAGGTGCATTTTTCTTGTCTCTGACCAGATGGATATGCCCGCGCGTGAAAACAGCGCTTTAGAGGTCCGAACCTATAGAACAGACAGCGTGCACAAAGGTCGGCACAACTCAGGAAGCGTCTTGCGTAACGGTTTAACGCCCCGACTCCACCGCCTTCCCCTTTCCACCCCCCACATAAATTCTGCGGCACCAGACGGCCGGGAAGAAAGAACTACGAGAAGCGACGGTTTTCGCCAATTTATCACGGCTTTAGACCGGCTCTAACAATAGTAATGACATCCAGACACAATTACGCGTTGCTGTTAACGTGGAAAGCCCCGCCACAGCCGCGACCGACGATGGATCAGCGAAACAATCTAGCTCAGGGCGGCGTTGCGTTCTTGCGCCTTGGCAGCCACGCTCCTTCTTCGGGCTGCTGGACAATACACATTCTGACAACTGTAAGTTCTCTCCCGCTTCGCGGGTGTGAAGTGAGCGATGTGTGAACCTACTGAGATGTTTGTTTGCTGGCGCCGCCATTTCTTGTCGGTTCTTTCCGTCGCGTCCGTTTCGCTGCGATGTACTTCTTTTTCTTTGGCGAGTGACGTCTTCATAAGCCTGACTCCATACATGGCCCACGCATGAAATGGTGAAGAGACCAGCAGATGTAGCTGCCGGTCGGACCAACCAATTGGGTTTCTTTTAGGAAAGTTCTCTAATCTAAAAGAGAAGAAACCACTAATTTCCGATTATGAAAATCCTCTCGTGGGGCCCAGTATTAACACTTTGCAGCTTGGCTCTTTACGTCACGTGTTTTTTTGTATGACAATAGTTTCTCGTGGGCTACTTGAAGGCGAAACCCGCCGCGGTGGCTCAGTGGCTAAGGCGTTGCGCTGCTGAGCACAAGGTCGCGGGTTCGATTCCCGGCCGCGGCGGCCGCTTTTCTGATGGAGGCGAAAAGCAAAAACGCCCGTGTGCACGATATTTCGGCGCACGTTAAAGATCCCCAGGTGGTCAAAATTAATCCGGAGCCCTCCACTACGGCGCGCCTCATCGCCTGCGTTGCGTCGGCGTGTTAAACCATACAATCAATCAATACTTGAAGCCGAAAATTTGGGTCTGTATCTCTGCTTGTCTGTATTTATTCGTGTATGCATGTATGTATGGCCATGTGTTAATCAGGCAGAATTGTTACTGGTGGGTTACAAGTGGGTTTTGGTTACTAACTGGAAATTAGTGGGTAAGTGATTGGGGAGGAGAACAGGTGTGTAGAGGGAATGGAGGGAGGAAAGTGGGATTTAGAGTGAGGATATTAGAGGAGGGAAAGGGAAAATGATGCCAGAAAGAGTGTAGCGGACGGGGACGGGGAAGGTAAAACTCGGAAGACAAGGGAGAAGTGGAAGGGATGATCGCCGTTGGATTTGGGAACGAAGAAAGGAAGATGAGTATGAGAATTGGGGACGGTAATGGGATTACAGGAGGGAGAGGGAAAGAGAAGCGCAGTGTAGTGGAAGGGCGAGGACGGGGAGTGTGCTTGAGAGAGAGAAAGCGAGGGAGTGGAGGAAAAAGGGGAGGAATGATGAAAAGGGGGTTGCGGATTGGGAGGGGTTGGGGAGAGGAGATAAGGGGATGGTGGTGTTGGCGCACGAGTGGGAATGAGTGAGCGGGAAACATGAGGGAAGCGGAGAAGAGGAAATCAGGAGAGAGTAAAGGGTAGGGATATCGGGAAGAATGATGGTGGCAGGGAGGTTGTACGGAACAGGAAAGGGGAGTGAGGAAAGAAAGGGTTTGGGGAAAATATGAGGAAAAGGGTAACTGTAGTGGGGAACGAGATTGAAAGGAAGAAGGGAAGACATGAGAGAGACGCAAGGGGTCAGATAGGGGAGATGGGGGATCGCGAAAAGTATCAGTGAGAGACGTTTGAAAAAGGGAGAGTGGCCAAAGAGGAAGAATGGGAGGAGGGACCGAGAAAAAGAATTAGAGCGACAGTTGGGGACAGTGTATTGCAATGTTAACATGTATGAACCGTGTCCCCGAATGCCAGTAGCTCAAGAGTGCATCTCGTATACTCATTACCTCTTGTTAGTATGTTTTTTTTTAATGGTAAGGTCCCTGCAAAGTGAGAACAGCAACGAAACAGCGACGACAACGAAGTAACGCCAGAAAAGATCCACGCGTAGAAAAATGACACAACAAATCTGTCGGTGTCCACCGAGATATGCTTACCACAAAAGCTTTTGCGCTATATACCGCATCTGCTGATTAAAACTACAGCTTTACTGTGTGTATTGCTACCACTATCTGCAATACACATCGCACAGCCCAAGGGGTATCTCCTCGTCAGACATCGCCTAGCAAATCACAGGAGATTCGCAGCTCTGACCTGTCAAATCACGCCTCCCTGCAGCAGTAGGGCAATCCAGAAAGAAAGCTGTTCAGTGTTCAGCGAAAACCCAGATGAGCCGATGCGTCGCACTGCCTTCATTCGAAAAGTATCGCATTCCTCCAAGACAACGCGGGTGTCTGGAAGTATCCTTAACACTGCTTCAGTGCTGCGTCATGCGGCTGCAAGCGCAGACATTCCCGGCTCACAAAACCTGGCGACTAGCACGAAAATTGAGCGTCACTGAGAACTCTCCCCAGACGTGATGTTTTCTTCTTTTTTTTTTTTTTTTCCCGCCTCTGCATTCTTTAACGCGTAGTCACTCGGGGACCGCATTCCCCAAGGCTTCGGTGGCGGCATTGCTCGCTGCACATATACGTGACAAAGCCCCGCGCCTCCGTGATTAATGAACGCGTCTCGAGCGCTTGACAAACAGGACAGGCCGCCGCCGCCGTCGCTTGAAGAGCACGCCCAGCGCGCGCGCATATACAGTACGACGCTGGCCGCGCTAAGTATGCGCCGGACGGCGGCCGAATTGGAAAGAAAGCCCGCCCGGCCTCGCTTTCTCGTTCCCCCGGTCTACCGCACGTGCTCGCAATGACCAGTGCCGCACACTTGCGCGCAGCCGGCGCGAGCTGCCGCGCAGCTGTCAAAGAGCGATGCCCGGCCGTGTTGTTACACAAGGCGGCGGCGGCGGCGTGGACCAAGGCTGGCCGACCCCTTCGTGGTGCGCGCAGCTGGTAGCTGTCCTTATCGATCACACTTCGATATCCGTTCCTGTCGTTGTTCCATCATTGTCTTCCGAGTGCAGCAAAACGCCGACGAAGGAGGGACCACGTGGCCTCCGAAACCACTAAAGCGGCGAGGCTGTGGGCACGAACCGACCGAGGTGGCACGCGTACGCGCCCGCCGATCGGGGAAATTGCAAGGGCCCGATATGGAGCCTCAAGGAAAGGAAGAGAGAGAGAGAGAAAAGACTTTATTCAAAGCGTCCGGCATGGGAGGGAGCAAATCCGGCCACGCAGGGCGCGGTGCTCCCCCGTCTTACACTACGTCTACAGTCCTATAGGCGTGTGTCGGGCCTAGATCCCGAGGCTACCGTGCCCCGGCCCCGCTCGGACTACTCGGGCTCCCTCTAGGGGTTCCCTTTCGCCTCTGCAGGGCCAGAGCTGCCTCGAGCTGCTGGACGGCCCATCTCTGGTCCTTCGGCTCCGCAGAGCGAAGGGGTGTGCCACATTAGCGGTGCTGTTATGTTTCTCTTTTTCTTTTCTTGTCTCCTTCCATCCCCTCTGTGCGTGCGTGCGTGTGTGTGTGTGTGTGTGTGTGTGTTTTAGTGTGTGTGTGCATGTGTTTGTGTGTGTGTGTGTTTGTGTGTGTGCGTGCGTGTGTTTGTGTATAGGCATTATTTAAGAATTTGACATGATTTAATATCTCGTACACAGTAGTGTAGATTTGTTCCACCTAAAAGAAAACGATTACAGGAAGAACTAGCTGCAGGTGGTCTTTCACTGCGGAGCGTTGTTTGGCGTGGATAATTACTCGCAGAATACCCGCCGCGGTGGCTGAGTGGCTAAGGCGTTGCGCTGCTGAGCACGAGGTCGCGGGTTCGATTCCCGGCCGCGGCGGCCGCTTTTCTGATGGAGGCGAAAAGCAAAAACGCCCGTGTGTGCGAGATTTTGGCGCACGATAAAGATCCCCAGGTGGTCAAAATTAATCCGGAGCCCTCCACTACGGCGCGCCTCATCGCCTGCGTTGCGTCGGCGCGTTAAACCCCACAATCAATCAATCAACTCGCAGAATAGCCTGGAATTAATTGAAATTGCTTGAATTTTTTTCCGCTTATTCATCTCACTTGTCAGATTCCAACACAGCATTCCCTTTCCTCCTCTCCACGAACTCTCTCCTGTCCGTTACACTTTTATTACGTCCTCTGCTCTGTTCTCTCAACCCTTCTCTCTTCACCTCGTCTCCCTCCTCCCCTCCTTGTTCCGCTACATGGCTATTCCCCTCTTCCTGCTCTAATCCCACCACCATCACCAATTTCTCTTCTCCCCTCCCTCACATAATCCCCCGCTCCAATCGCCCTCTTCCCGCCCTCCACTTCACCATCAATTCCATTGAGTCATCCCCGCTACACTCGGCCTCGCATCCTCTTCGCTCTCTTCCCCTCTATTCTCCTTATTCTCTGTATCATACATTTGCTCCTCTCTTTTTGCTCTCTATGCTCCTCTTCCTCTCACCAATGACTTACCTACAAATTCCCCGGAAAATAGTAACCCACCAGAGAGAAAGCTCATCTGTAACTTCCCACTGATTTGAGCGGACGGACGGACGGATGCAAGGATGGCCCAGACAGACAGACAGACAGACAGACAGACAGACAGACAGACAGACAGACAGACAGACAGACAGACAGACAGACAGACAGACATCAAAACATTCACGTTCAGGTAGCCTTTCTCTTTAAAAACAATGAAAGCAGGCATTTGCACCATCCATCCGAACGAGATAGCCAGTTCTGAAAGCCGTACGCCGTGTGTCTTTTTTTTTGCTACTATTTTTATCCCAAAGAGTGCATCATTTCGACCTGAGCACACCTTGAGATTCAATTAGATGAACGTTGCCGTTCGGCGTCGCAACTCGCAAGTACTGCCTCAGCATTCGACTCTCTACAAGGGTACGAGCAGGGGCAATTTCTTTTAATCCGAAAGCATTAAATGGTCCATTAAATAAAAAAAGGCGGCGTCGGTGTTCTCTGTAGCAACGAAACGGCTACTAAAATTCCATAGGCTGCGAACACGGATAAGCGTCAGCCTGACGTCCACATTGGTTGCGAAGTGTTACTCGTGTGTCGGCGGACGCGATTATGCAGTGGCTGCGAGCGCGGGCATGCGCCGTCCTGATGTTCCTCTTGGCCGAGGCGCGTCATGTGGGTCCACAGCAATGGCGTTATCTTTGCTAAGGAGCAAGTTAAACAGCCGACGGTGCATTGGAAATGATGTTGAGGAGTGGGCGGGCGGGAGAATGCATCCTAGCTTCTTCCAGCGGCGCAGCAGTCACTCAACTCAACTCAACTGGTATGGTGCCTCTCTAGAGGCACCAGTCTTTGCGCGGCGCACCGCCGCGCTCACTGCTGGCTCTGCGGCCCGCAATACCGGTATATCAGTTCGGCGCCACGTCATCTTCAGGTCGTTTGACTGGACTTTAGTGCTTTTACATTCACAGCTCGTAAGGAGTGCGTAAGTGTCTCCGGCGTTTTTTAACACGAAAGTGTTTTATTCCCGGATACATGAAGATTTCACTGATGTCATATCCGTCACGAAAATGTCGCCAGTACAACGAAGCAAGCCGCCTGTAAAGGGTGCACCTCTGCACACAGGGTCTTCTTGCGGGGAAGCAACCTTTAGTACTAAAGAGTGCGTTATACTTAGAGTTGTTCGTTTAGGGTTTTATATTTTAACACGAAAGTGTTTTACGCCGCGATACCCCAAGATTTCACTGACGTCATATCCGTCACGGAAATGACGCCAGTGCACCTTTGCCGAAGCGGCCCGCCAGCAGGACGTCGCCGCCACGCACACCCACAAGGCAGCCGCCGACCTCCAAATCGTGCTCAGCTGCAGAATTCACTGCACATTTCATTTTTGTATTTTACTGATTCCTATGACAGGGGAATCAACCACAGTTTTTTTTCTGTTCTTGTTGAAACAATTTTTTTTAATTTGAGGAAACGTATTTCCACATCACTTTTGCGTGTTTATTTAGTTCACAAACTCACGATAGAAGTGGCCGAAATGCTTTGTAACTGGTCTTCTTACTGCTGTGGACACCAATGGGCTCTTGTTGGTGATGATGATGGTGGAGGAGGATGGCTTGATACCTTTATATGACTTGATACCTTTATTTATTGAAGATGGCTTGATACCTTTATTTATTTATTTATTTATTTATTTATTTATTTATTTATTTATTTATTACTGAGCCGGACTTAATTTTACCCTCTCCTTTTCCGCCCTACCATTGTCATAGGCCTCTGAGCCAAACCTTTCCCTAATAAAGTTACATCTATCTATCTATTTATTTATTTATTTATTTATTTATTTATTTATTTATTTATTTATTTATTTATTTATTTATTTATTTATTTGTCTATTTATTTATTATGTGACGCCGTAGAAAATTTGGTAGAAAGTGGCTATGGAGTCACCACTCCTTCACACACTTTCTTTATCACCTCGATTATGTGTTCGCGATAAAATAATCGTCATTGCTATCAGCACAAAGCATACAGTATTTCTGATGAACCGAATAAAAGTGTTTTCTCTCTCTTTAATAAATCAAACTGGTATTTTGTTTTCATGGCCCCTTTAATGTCGGTTTAGGCGCACGATGGAGTTTCACTGTGGTTAATGACGTCAAACTATGCCGGTTCCACGCGGTGTGCGAAATGAGCTTAATTTTTCTCGTGGAAAAGGCGACGTCGCTGGATGCAATGATAAGTGGCCTTTAACCTCGCGCATCAGTACCGTGCGAGGTCGAAAGGGGGGGGGGGGAGGCGAGATAATGACCCTCTGAATGCAAATATGTCGACTGAAGCAGGGTTCATAATAGTATACGCACGTACACCCTTTGTTAAAAATTTCTAGGCCAATACTAAGCCTTCTGGGCCAGAAAAAATTGAAATACAGCTTAACTTTTAAATGTGACAAAATTATTTTGTGACAGTAAGAAAGGAAGATGTTTTCTCTAGCTTTCGGCATAAAACGCTCCAGCATCGCTTGGGTCGTAAGCTTGCACATTGAATTTTTTAAGTGCAATGCACTTCTTAAGCGACCCTGAACCTGCGTCCACCGGTGATGTCCGCGCACGTGGAGATGGGCGCGCGCAGCCTGGCCGCTGACATAGCACATACCCACGTGGGGGATTGGCCAGGAATCTCCTCGTCTTCCTTGGCAATGGGGGGAGATGGGCGCGCGCTGCCTGGCCGCTGACATGGCACATACCCACGTGGGGGATTGGCCAAGAATCGGGCGTGAGAAGGGCTAATGCACCTGCCTAAAGGAGTACTGACACGAAATTTCAAAGCTGAGATCCGCTCTAGCAATCAAGTACAACGACAACACAAATAGGTGTCTGTGATTAAATGCATCTTTCTTTCTTTGTAGTTGTGTGTGTGTGTGTGTGTGATCTCTCTTTCGCGAACATTACCGAACCGCGCAAATTCAACTCGTGCATTCGCACTTTCACATTCTTCCACTCGGGGAAATGCGGGGAATTTTTACGGCCTGTACACTTTCGGCATGGCCTAAAAAATTCTGACAAAGACTGTACGTGTTAGCAGTCTTCTGCGCAGCAAAAAAATGCCTTTCAAGCGGTGTTCACTATATATCTCAAGAGGGATCATAACCCCCTGGTTGAAGATGATCCATCTGCATACGGTGGTAAGTTATTTGGCACGCAGGTCGGGTTGTTGGAGTAGCAGGGGAGTGGCGTTCAGCACCTATAGAGGATACGCAACCCGAAACGCGAACGACAAACATTGGGCAAGCAGCGGGGTATTGAACTGTATATTCGGTTGATATGAACTCTTCGCTAATAGTTTCTATACTTTTCTTGAGCGAACAACGCCCGTGTGTACGAGATTTCAGCCCACGTTAAAGATCCCCAGGTGCATGGTCAAACTTAATCCGGAGCCCTCCGCTACGGCGCGCCTCATCGCTTGTGTAGCGTCGGCGCGGTAAACCCCACACTCAATCAATACTTTTTTTGAGCGTTCCACAAGGTTGAAGCCTTCGTAGGTAGAAATTGAAGCACTCGTAGATAACTCCATGAGCAGCGACTTCTGACTTAAAGTTACACAAATGTGCTAAAGATTTCTACGCGTTAAGTGATTGTATAGTGTAAAAGATCGTTGTGCTGTAAATATAGTCTTCATAAAACGTATCTGCTAGCTTCCTGAAACAAAACTAAATGCCTGAAATTGGGGAGTATGAATAGGTCTAAGAACTCGAATTCTAGTAAGCCACCCGGCGGCAAGGACCCCCACTTCATTTCGAAGGCCCAAGCCGCAGGTGGTCAAAATTACAAATTATTCCGGAACGTCCCGCCACGAAGCTCCTCACAACGAAATGTTCCTGAGCGAAAATTCACCTCTCCGCCTCCCTTTAACTCAGCGGGCGTGCAGGAAAAGGCGAGACAAAAATACGCTCGGCTTCTTTTGGGCGATGACCGCTCGAGAAATACTACTCCCATACAAAATTCAGCGTAAAGATACACTCTGATATTTCCTCTGGGTGGACCAGTGCGGAACGCACAGTAGTCATCCGCTTCATCCCATTCCTCTGCCTCACCCTGTCTTTTTTTTTTTTTTTCTGTTTCTTCCTACGGACATAAGCAAGACGTTCTCGCCGGCTCCTTCAGCTGGCGGCGCCAGCCCATAGAGCCACGGACAAGAAGCTCATGAAATTCAATAACGTGCCCGAAATGAGCAGTTTTCTTTTCCGTATCTCCGTCTCCCTCCATCCTGCTGGCGAAAGGCGAAGTTCCTCCAGTGGCCAATATTTACCTTATTATTTTCGTTCACCTGCGCAGCGTCCTCTCGCGCCCTTTCCCGGCTTCCGTCATTTCGAGAATTGTGATTCAGCGGGAGTCCCTCGCCCGCTTCCGTCGCGCGACCACGAGGCCGGCCAGCAGCACAACTCCCCGGGGATCTTCGTCGTCGTCGGCGGCGTATTATGTATCCGCCGATCGCTGCATGCAAGTTTACGGGGAAGCGAGAGATCTGGCCGCGGATTACGAGGAAGAAGAGAGCGCGGGGAGTATACGAGCGGTACGGAACGTCCCCGTGTTTTACCCGCTTGCATGCATGCGCGCTCTTGTCCATGCGAGCGTCGAGGACTTGAACGCACTGGGTGCGGCCCGTATGTATATGCGCCTTCGTGTCCGCTCGCTATGCTGCGCCTTGTCCCCCACTGCACAGTCCTGTTTACTCGCGAATACAACGCGTGTTCTCGTTCGCGAAGAAGGCGTGTGCGCGCTCTGCTGCCTCGGAGAGCGTGTATTCCCCAGAGCCTGAGTATTTAAGCATATATTATTCCTTTTTGCGGCGCTTACTCATTCAGCCAGCGGTGGCAGCGACCGACTGCCGCGGCTTCCTGTCTTGTTTAAAGACAGCGGCGGGGCTTTCGAGTTGAGCCGTCGGGTTAGTTGGCCAGCGGTGTAGTGTGGCTCAAGGTGACAGCTGTGTTTTCGTGCGTTGAGCATTGTTGGACGAGGTAGTATTGTTAACGAGTTGGACGTGAAAAATGACGGCGGCATGCATAGAGAACGCGGGTCGGTAATATTCCATTGCGAGAGACGCCGCAACGAAGGTTAAAAGGGAAAAAGAAATGGGCCAGCCACAACATTGACGCTGAGTGATGAGTGTTTTATACCGAAAATTAAAAAAAGGAAAAGAAGGTTAGTCAATAAAGTGGAGTGTCGGTATGCGTGAATGGAGTTATATTCCTAGCTTAGAGTCCGTTACAGTCTATTATATTGTAGTCAACATCTTCACTGCCCACATTCATCGCTTGTATGCACCGTCGCCATCTCATTGTCGACCAACAATGCTTTATTTACCTCCAGCATTTATGCATTTGCTGCTTGACCCAACGCGGTACCGACCGGCTACAAGCGCTATAACTGAATGGCATGAACCAAAATAAACTGCTCTCTCTCTCTCTCTCTCACCCATAATGTCGCGGCGCTTCCCGTAACACTGCGCTGTAACATAAACAAGCCCTGTACGGACGTTCAATATTTGTATACACCGCAACATTAAAAAGCTGGCCAGCCACATACCACACGCCTATATTGCCTCCTTTGTCCCTCCTCCCTGCTCCCCCCTCCTCACCCCCTCCCCCCCTCTTTCATCCTCTTGTCTTTTTCGTGCCGAGCTGTCGTGCCGAGCTGTCCCAACGGGGCGGCGTTTGCCAACCGCTGCATATCGGCTCGCATCCGAGGCTGTTCATTTCACGGGGATCGGCCGTTTAAGATTAAAAGGCGCCCATTATTTGCATGGCGCCTCTAAGCGAAGTGAAACAGGAAGGGTGGAGGGCGGGGGGTACGCGCTCCCTTCAAGCAGGACCGCACACACTTGCCTCCAAGGCCCCTCCACACACGCACGACAGCGTGTCAGCGTTGTGCATACGACCTCGGCCATGCCTGTCGCGCTTCCCGCCGCCTCCTTTAATCCCAAATCCCGCGGCGGCGGTCTCCGGGAGGATATCGGCGGGACTCGCCCTTGCTTCCCTAATCCCCACGGCAGCTCCCCGAGCGCGCGAGACCCACAGCGAATGCCGCTGGGGAGAGGGGGACTCTGGTTGGCCGAGTTTCCCGACCGAGTCCAGTCATCGCACGTTATTGCCCACGACGCATCCGGGTGGACCACGCGCGCGAGGAGGCTCCAGAAAACCTCGATCCTTTATTTCTTCTCTTTTTTCTTTACCCTGATCCCCAGCTCTTCATTGTTTTGTCTCTCCCTGTTTCCTTTCTTCCCCCGGCTTTTGTTCGCCGGTCCCAAAACCGGAGGAGGCAGCGCGCGTTTTTGGCGCCCCGGAGGGCTGCGTGGCTTACTTCATTTCGCGAACTGCCGCCACGTGACGTGTGGCTCAGAGTCCGCGCTGCGTGTATTGCCGCGAGCCGACGCGCGTGAATCATGCAGCCGCGCTGTCTGCGTGTACGCACCGCTCACGCGTCCCCCTCCGCCTCCTCCTTTTCGTGAACTGCGGGCTGCAGTGGGACCGTTAGTGGCGACCGCTTTGAGAACAATGGGCCGCTCGAAAAGTCACGTCACCTCCAGCGAGAACCACGGAGTGAGGGGAAGTGGACGCAGGGTTCAGCGGGCCGCGGTTTCTGACATGGGACAGCCTGCGAGATCGGGAGGCTGCCTGGAAAAGAAGATAAAAAAGTGAGAACGAGAGAACAGACAACGCTGTACGACCACGCAAGCTGTCGCCTAAGTTGGAGCAATCGAACAGCGACCGGCATTGGGTTGCGAAGTTGTGACTTCTTTACGATTCCGAGTAGTTTTGTGATATTGGTTGCCAGTTCTTTGTGGGCATATAGGTGCACGCGTGTATTCTTTTATACGTTTTGCTTATGTTGGGTGTTACTATTGTGGCAATGAAGTCGGCTACTACGAGCGCAGCGCAACGATTCCGACATTTGATAACACCGGTGTCTGGTAAAAGAGCTGGAGCGCAAACACGAAGTTATTCACTGAAACACAAATTTCGGGTAATCACTGTGCAATGGTTGAGTAAGTCCGTGGCTGCCTGTCGAGTTGTCGCTGTATGAAGTCAAAAATTTATTGTGCGGAAGATTTCATTCTGTAATTAAAAATTATTCCACCCATCCAGTCCGCAGCTAATAATAATAATAATGGATTGCACTCAATGCACCTCGTGAACGTATTTAGCAGGTCGAAATTTTCACCCATGGACAAAAAGCCTAAACTTATCTGTTGAATGACGCAAGAATGGAGGTGGGCAGTTATAGGACCCCGAGACTCGGATTTGTTATAGGGGGATGCAGCAAGCAAAGAAGCATTTTTTTTATTTGCTTCAACTATACTTAAAGTCGAAGATTCCTTGACGAAAAACTATAGAAGCGGCGGTAAAAAACAATAAAAGCACAATGTATCACATTCTTCGGAGATATTTATACGCCAATGCCGGTGACAGCGCAGCCTCCGTTATAACCCCGGGGACGCGGGAGGCCCCAATTCTGATAACCGGAGATCAAACTCAGATAAATTAACGGCGCCAAGAGGGCTCACTCCGTCGCGTCCGCTAAAATTAACGATCTCTCACTGCCTCCGGCTGTCGCCTGGACAATCCTTCCATTACTTCGGCGTGTCTCTCCCGTCTCTGTATACCCCGCTGACGTATCCGTTGGGCACCGTAGCCGTAAGCCGATCCTCTTCTGATTCATCCAGACGGGTAGGGGGGGGGGGGGCGGGGGGGATATCATGCCGATCCCTGATGGCTGCTGTTGACTTTCGCAACAGCTGCGTTCTCGTTTTGTTGGATGAAGCAGTGGGCGGCCACCATCAAATACGCATCTCGGACACTTGTGCCGAGGTCGGTAACGGCGTTTGCGACAGCCTGACAAGCCCACCGCTGCCGAGGATATGAAGGCGTGCACTCGCTAGTTTGGCTTGTGCGTGAGCATGAATCAAGGGCAACACAGCCTGCCCCTTTCCCTCCCTTCGACGTGCCTTTCGCGTGGGAGCAACAGCTTGAGCAGCGAGGTGAATGATGAGAAACGGCGCCGCTTCGCAGCTTCATCGGGTGTGGATGCGTCCCGAATTCTTTGATGAAACACCGACAAGTACATACATCTATTCACTGAGGCACGAAATTAGTGGATACTTTCTAGCGTGAATCATTTTCAGTTTTGAGTAATGCTGTTGATTACTCACCGCTGTTGGGAGTTAATCGTCGCAGCAATATTTGGGCAACAGTAATTTACTAGGTCGACCATTAACTTTCGTAAGATGCGTGTCCCAAAAAGCACACTTTCTTAGTGTGTGCGAGTTGCTTTAAAGAATGTAACGTGCAGGTTGTCTGGGCTTTAGGACTTCGTAAGTGAGATCAAGGTGCGATATGGAGTTCGTAAAATGGCACAAGCATAAACAAATTTGGTCTAGGCTTCAACCGTCGAAGCAGGTCAAGAGCAGCAAGCGAGAAATGCAGCACTAACACGGCAACCGAGGACGAAGTAACGTTCAGTCACTGACTATGGGGCCTCCTCCCGCACCCATTGCACATGTTATGTGTAATTGGTACCAACAAACTAATTCTGAATTCTGAAACCTTTGGTCGAGATTTTTTGAGATTAGATATTCCTTCACTCATTAGAAAACCCCATGTGGTCTGAATTAATTCATGGCCCTCCACTATGGGCTACGGATCTACATATTGAACTTATCTACCGCTCAGTGCACCGCCGTTCTTCGTGGCTACGCTCCTTTGGAATGAAGCTCCCTACACAGCGCTTGCAAAAATACGTACATCGCACCCGTTCTGTGGTAATAGATCCCAAACGACAGACTGTCGCTTCGAGAGCGCTCTTGCCTCATGTTTGACCTGAACCGGTCGGAACTATATATATATATATATATATATATATATATATATATATATATATATATATATATATATATATATATATATATATATATATATATATATATATATATATATATATATATATAACCGTTGGTCATTAGGGGTAACAGAGTTGATCCCTAGAGAAGCCAAGCGTGGCAGGGGGGCGGAAGAAAGTTAAATGGGGGGAGATGTAATCAAGAAGTTTGCGGGAATAAATTGGAGAATAATATGAGAAGCATTTGCCCTTCAGTAGGCGGAGATAGGCTAATGATATATATATATATATATATATATATATATATATATATATATATATATATATATATATATATCAGAATAGGAAATGAGGGGCTCGTTGAAAATAAGACAGAAATAAGAATTGGCAGTCAAGAAGACTTCGGAAAGCAAATGGGAGGATGTAGTAGCTCAAGAAAAGAATTTGGAAAATAAGAAAGTGGAGAAAAAATGCCCGCCAGGTGGGATCCGAACCCACGACCTCCAGAGGTCGTGGGAGGTCGTGGGTTCGGATCCCACCTGGCGGGCATTTTTTCTCAACTTTCTTATTTTCCAAATTCTTTATCTTGAGCTACTACATCCTCCCCTTTGCTCTCCGAGGTCTTCTTGACTGCGAATTCTTATTTCTGTCTTATATATATATATATTAGATTTAAGAGTCGTAGTGGGTAGTGGCCGGCGTCTGAATAGAACACTGAAAAGGCAGTCTCAGAGCCTTCGCGCGTCACACAAGCCGTAGAGGAAAGGGCTGACAGGAACATTCGGAATCAGAGAGAATGAGAAAGCGTACATACGAAAGAGAGGAAGGTGGAAAGGGCGGCCGGGAGCCCGAGAAGGGGACGACTCCGAGGCGTGAATCACGTGATGGATCGTGTTTGTCTTTGATGTAATGAAACGTGACACTGGATTAAACATCGCAGCACCCGCGCATGCAGCAACGCCGCCGCCGGTGTTGCTGGAGGGGTGCGAGGGACGAGACATCGGTGGCTGCCCGCACTGACCGTCACCATCGAAGCAAGATGAAGGCCCGAGACGGGACGCCTTCGGCAGGCGCCAAACGTCAACCATCATTTTGAGTGGCCGAACTCGGAAAGTATCACCGCTGATAGTCCTGTCCACCCATGCAAGCGTGGAAAAGATGGAATGGAAATAGTAGGGGGGGAGGGGGGTGTTCCATGCATTCTCGTCTAGGGGGTGGTGCGCAGCATCTCATCTCGCAGAGGCCGCAGCGAACAATAGCGGGGCGTTTTATCCCAAAGAGGCGCTCGCGGTGATCCGCTCGCCCGCCGCGCGTCTCCTCGATTAGCTTTCGCGGCAGCTCCGGAGTAGAGGCCGATCATGGCCGGAGCGGTGAGCGGCTGGACTTATACGCCGCCGCTCTAGGGTTACTCTATGCCGTACCTTTGACGAATTCCGTGCAGTGTTGGAAAGAAAGAAACGGGACCTTTGGCTGTAAGAATGCTGGACAGCGCGTTTGCGAAGGAATGTAGCTTATATTGCTTTGCATTCGTCCATGCTGGATAATTAACCTCCTCGGCCGTACGTACCGGCTACACTTTCCTCGCGATGTATTTGGTGTTTGACAGACAATAAGTATAACTTCTGTGCGTATGGCGTATGCGGCCCCCGTGCACCTCAGGAGAAGCAAGTTCTATTGTAGCGTGAGCTACCCTGGCCGAGGTTGAGCAGTTTCGCGTGGCTCCTGGACAGCCGTGCTCCACATGCGCGAGGAGCAGTGCCGCCTCACGGCGCACAGCTGGCGCGCCGGAGCCGCCGCCGTCGCGACTGGACTGGACTGAATTGTATTGGATTGGATTGGATTGGAAATCGTTGTAGTAGCAGTAAGCATGATAATCATGTAATCCTAGACAACCAGGAAAGCTAAGAATAACCAGCTGAACCTTAGCTCACGCTACGTATATCTGGGCATATCCGAGCTAAGCCAATGCTAATTTTTATAATACCTATTTTAATTTAGATGCCCTATACGTTAGCGACTTTCATGGCGACGGACAACAGTAACGTAACCACTAGCAAAACTTTCAGTGACTTCCATCTTCTCAGCAGCTACAACCGAGTTTCCAAAAATAATTCGGAACAAGGACAAACACGCAGCGAGTGAAAGTGGCAATGAACATAAAGACTGTTTTGTTCCGATACCAATGATGCTAATTTTACTGATATTAAGGAAAACAGATGAAGCAGTGGTGACTCGCAAGCCACTTTCTCGTCTGGTCTTCGTGACGTCACAAAATCTTTTTTGTGCGATTGGCGAGCGCAACGAAACATGACTGTGCAATTGTAGTGGGGCCTGCAGTTCCGTTTGACTGCATCACTTGAATGCGAACGTGCGGTTAACACACTGATAACTATGCTTGAGTATTTCCTCTATTGCGTCACGGCTGACGTCGTGTAGCGGGAAATTTGAATGTGTTTCGTACTACTTCCATCCTCCTTCGTTTTAAAATACGTATTTCGAGGCCCAAAGGAAGCTGAGTTCGTTAAATTAAGCTGAGTACATTCAAGTAAAATAAGGTTCATGGCCCCTTTAATGAAGGCCTAAATCAAACAGAACGTGCATTTACGCACTGCACGGAACATCGGTATTCGGCATAGTTGCGGGTCCGTTGGTTTGCCCACACGTATGCGGCCGAGAGGGCCAACAGTCGATGCAGCCATGACGCAGCACGCGCCCATGGTAAGGGTGATCACGTTGGCCACGCTCGGGAGTTTGCAGCGGCGTGCGGTTGATTGAGTTACATTCGCGGGGGCAAAAACCACCGCGCGCGCCGTCCGGATTATGCTAATGACGGCGCATCGCGTGCTGTGTTCGCCCCCGTCGGCATTCGCGCGCACGTAGGGGAAGCTTTTGTCTCGCGCGCACATTTGCGGTGACGAGAGCGGACGAACGTCGCAGTTTGAGTTCGACGGGGCGTCCGAGCCGCGCACGTGCGATCCCCATGGGGCAGTTTCATAACGGGGACCGTTAATAAATGGATCGGGCAATATTTCCTCTCAACTGCGCAACTGATCGGCTGGCGAGACGATGGCTGAAATTGAGCTCGAGGGATTCTGGGTGCTTCCTTCATCTCTTCTGTGGTTGTTCTTCAGAGTGGAGAAATATGGTAATAATATTTCTAATTTGCACTCTTAAGAATTCCTGATTGGCAGTCATCCTTGTGATGTCGAGCCACTTTTTGGGACTCCTTTAAGGTTTAAAAAAAAATAAGACAAGGTATGCACGGAAAGGTATGCCACTTCACAATTGTCTACAATTCATATTCCACGCCTAGCTGCCGAGTACATTGACGAGCACGTGCGTTCACACATAGAGTATATTGCCACATTGTCTGCATGTGTTTCCGCTCGCATATCACTGTCAGCAGACTGCATACACCGCCACACATTTCCAGAAGTGGTGCTCGTAGAAAGTGCGATGTAATTTTTAAATCCTCGTCAGAGTCGTCCGTAATGCTATTTTAACTTTGCTCTGATTCAGTTAGGGCTCACTGTCATTTTGTTTGCTCCTGATGCCAAGTGTACTTTCGTGTAACTTTAATTTGGCGGCAACGGTTTACAATGTTAGTTTTCCACGCTCCCGGAGCAGATTTTGTTATGACAAATTGCTTATGGGTATAGTCGCGACCACGCGCTTGATATTACAATCCGGGTTTTTGATGTTTACACTCGTACAACACTTCTGAAGTTCACTTAGAGAAGCATTCTCTGTCATTTGTGCAAACAGTTCCGCCTCATAAATGGGCTGGACCATAGGCGCTGGCTACCGGGTGAGGGGGAGAGGGGGAGGGGAGGGGGGGGGGGGCAAACTGTACACTGCCTTTTAGATATTGTGAAAGAGACCCCACCTGCTTTACACTCATCAGTGACCGTCTCCGTCAATATGGAGATAAGTGCGTGTTTCCGTGGCAAATGCATAAAGCTGTTTGGAAATTACGTGGTGCGAAAGGAGGTCACAGATGTCAATGTATTTCTCGAACTGTATAATCAAATGCAGCACACTGAGTGCGACGAGTGTCTTTGTAGTGGCCTTCCAGATATTGTGTGTACCCTAGCTTCTGGAAAAAAATGAAGAGCATATCGCAGACAGCAAAAGGGATATGATTAGGTTTTTGAAAGAGCAGGTCACATTTCTTGTAAAAGAACGTGATCAATATTCATAAGAGGTTATGGTACTCGCTCACATTTTGCACACAATATCCCATCACGCATACAAGTTCCTCAGGTCTTCAGGTCTTCTTGTCCTGCCACATCCGAGTACAATAAGAAATTAATAATAAGTACAATAAGAAATTAATAAGTACAATAAGAAATAAGAAATTAAGAGAGAAATAAGGTTTGGCAGTCAAGAAAAGCTCGGAAAGCAAAGGGGAGAATGTGGAGGTTATAGAAACAGATGAAGATTTTTTTGAGACAGAAAGAAAGTGGCGAAAAAATGCCCGCCGGGTGGGATCCGAACCCACGACCTCCAGAGTACGCGTCTGGTGCGATGATCACTACGCTACCGGCGGGGCTTTTATTTCTTTGTTTATGAAGCAAGTGTCACGAATTTCCGGTGAATCAAACGTGATTTGTTCCTAGATATGCAGCAGGCAACGCAAGCTCATGTAATAGGGACGCGTACAAAAAAGAGCAACGCGCGTGGGGCTTCCGACTCGCGTATGCGGCATACGTATAGACGCGCAACACGGACAGAGGGAAGGGTGTGGTGCAAAAAAAAAAAAAAAAAGAGGTAAGAAATGAAAATAAAAGGAGATATTGGGAGGTTAGCGGTGTGGCGCGCGAGGGCGAAAAATGGGTTTTCTCGGATGGAGGAGGCCGAAACGACGGGAAAGAAAAGGCAAAGCCGCGGGCTTTTTAGGGTTGAAGCGACAGAAAATGGGACGAAAGGGAGGACGGGGTGGAAAATGGGGGGGGGGGGGGGGGGATGAAGGAGGGATGCGGCGTAGGCGTATAGGACATTTTCTAAATGGCTTTGCATCACATTTGGACCAGTTTATGCGTTTTTATTAGCTCCAATGTCCCGACGCCTCGGCCGTTTCCGACGAGCCGCTCTGTACCCCGCGTATATAATACTCCTGAGCTTCGTTTTTCAAGACATCGTCGTACTACGTGTACTTTTTATTTCTCCCGCATTCTTTCCTTTTTTTTTTAGTCGATTATCTTTTTTGTGCTTGCGTCTCCGAAAAAGACAGGCTGTTGCTGTTGTTTCTAATGCTCCTTTTTTCACAATCGCCGCCTTTCTTTATTATATAGACCGTCGGCTTTTCAGGCCGTTCTCCTCTATACTTCCGAGAGATAACTTTGGTTTTTTGTCTTTACTTTCTGAACTGCGCTACCCGTGTCCGCATGTGTATTGCGCCTTGCCTCTTTGCCAAACTCGTGCGTGGACCTGTCAAGCTGCTCAGCTGCTCGATAGTAATTTTTTTCTGTCCTGTTTTTTAGCATACAGGCCGTAGAGGATAAAGAAAGAAAAAAAAAGTTTGCTCTTCGCGTCAGTAAAACAGGAGCGAATGCTGTTACAGGAAATGGGATGCGACCGCACGCGTGAGCGGGTTTCGAAACTTGAGCGAGGGTCGGCAACTTGGTCGGTATGGTTGCATGTGTTGCGAACGAAAACAGTGCGCACTATTATCCGACGTCACCTGTGCTCGATTCGTTGTGCCGCGTCTAACGTGACGTGACGTCGTTTAGGCTTGAAGAGTGTTGGCAGAACCAAGTTTACGGATGAAGCTTTGGTAGGGAGGTAAAAAAGAATCAACGCCTTGAGGGTGTCCCAGAAAACAAAAAACAAAAAAAACGCTTGCAAAACGCGTTTGATAGAATAATGGTTTAAAGAAATCGTTTCTCAATCCACATATTAGATGTGTCAGTAAAGCTGCTCACATAATAGCGTATCAGGTTACAACGTTTCGCGAGTAAATGATTTCCTGGTGAACCAAATTTCATCTCTGCCACTATATGACAATAATCAATTTTCGTCGAAAGCGAAATTCGGCACACAACATGGCTTACAAACCACTACAAAATAGTCTGAGGGACGGAAGTTAACCTTGACTTGTACACAAACGGAATATTTTCAGAACCAGCAGCATCATACAAACTTTGAACTCAAAGTTGATTGAGTGTATGTTTTAACGCGCCGACGCAACGCAGGCGATGAGGCGCGCCGCAGTGGAGGACTCCGGATTATTTTTGACCGTAATGGGATAAAACGCGCTAACAAGACGAGGACGAAGAGATAATACACAAGCACAAGCACGAACTTTCAACAGAATGTATTTCGGAAAGAACCCCTTTTATACACTTGCTCTCACCACAAGGAAGTATCGCGCATGCGCACGTTTACACATCTCGTAAAAAACAAATTTCTTTTTCGTACAATGATACAGAAGGCGTGCTTACGCAGTTTGCTTTTAAGCGATCTATCATATCTGCTTCTATGATTTCGCGAGTTATTTTTTCTCTGTTTTTCCTGATTACAACACAATTTTGAAAATCCGCTTCACACCCCCCTTCCCACTCGCACGTGCTGCAGTGGTGCGCCAGCCATCCGCTACTTCCATTCCTCACATTAGCGCAGTGTTCACGAAGCCTATCGTTCAAGCAGCGCCCCGTCTGCCCTATGTACCGTTTTCCACGTGAAAGGGGTATTTCATAGACAACATTTCCCACGCATTTGACATATTTTGTTTCGTGCTTTTTGGCACATTGGAGGGGGGGTTTTCTATAAGGATTGCTGGCTTTACACAGTTTGGTTAATTTGTCCGGCGCAGAAAACACAACTTTGATATTGGCTCGCCCGCCAATTTTCTTTAGATTGTGGGAGACACCGTGCAAATACGGTATAACAGCGAATTTTGGGCGGCTGTTTGTTGCTGCGATTGGTTCCTCCCGCGTTGCGGCACGTATCTTTTTTAGGAGGGACTCAGCAACCGCCTGGGGACCTATCGTGCGCCGAAATCTAGTACACATGGGCTTTCTTGCTTTTCGCCGTCATCAGAAAAGCGGCCGCCGCGGCCGGGAATCGAACCCGCGTCCTCGTGCTCAGCAGCACAATTGAGCTCAAAGTTACCGGGTGCACATGACATACCTAGATCTGGCATATAAAAATAGGGTCGTAGATCTATTTCATGCATAAATACAACACTGGAAAGTATGTGTTGCTTCATTTAGTTGCTCTATACTCCCAACACTTCTCGCGCTTGCCTCATAGCAGCTCTGAAGGCCTTATCATGTAGATTATACCTTTAAAGTAAACCTCAGTCTGGGCTGCCCAGTTGGGATAGCGGGGCCGTCGCATCATTTAGGCTTAGCTCCCAAAAATGGGCTTCGCACGAATTAAGAGCGTGAATTAAGGCTTTCCTCGCTTCCGTTGAGGCTCGGTGAGTCACTGGGCGAAGCGATCGGCAGCCCGTATCGACAGCACGTCACCTCTCGGCACGTGCGCGGCGCGTGCGTCCTGCGAAGGAGACAAGGGATCGGAAAAAGAAGTGAACAGGCCGGGGGTGACGACGGCAGGAAATGAACACAGCCGGGGAAGAGAGCTGGAGCGGGGCGACACTTTGGAGGGGGCGGGCAATTTTCGATCGACCCCACCAGCCGAGCACAAAACGGCGGAAATATTAGAAAGCGCCAAAAACAGCGCCTTTTTCTAAACCTTACACACGCGGCCAGGCTGCAACCCGAGTCACAACACTCGACACCCCATTGTTGATTCGGCACCAGGAGCTCTATTTCTCTTCGGATCTGTATTTTATGTTTGGGTCTTGGCGGTATGGGGCATAGTTGTTCTTTTTTTTTTTTCCCCTCTGAAACGAACCCTTATGTCGCCCATGTGCCACTGAGTTCGTCTATATTTACTCTCTGAGAGCCTATTTCTCTTTCGTTGAGCTTTTCTATCAACTTCTCTTTGAAGCTATTCAAGCGTGACTTCCGTTTATTTTGTAGTACAGGATACACTTTCTTTTTTTTATTCTATGCAATCAGAATAAACAATTGTGCAGCATAATTGTCAACTGTCGTCCGAAATCGCTCCACATAATTTGTCCAAATAATTGTCACCTGTTGTGTACCAAATCGCTCGCGTAAGCCGCCCCTTGTCTCTTCGTGTTCTTTCTGAAACGTTCACGGCGCGCGGTGGTCAGACAAGACGGGAATCCCTCATCTTGTCTCCACGCTTCCCAAGGCTTCCTCCCTCCCCTATAAGTGCGTGCAAATCATGATCCCAACACAGTTCACTGTCCCCTGTTGTTGGGAACCGTTTCTGGTCTCAAACCACTGGTCTCCAGACTTCAGCGTCACTCACAGCCTGACCCACGCCTGCACGTTTCCATTATACACACCTCCTCGTTGATAGTCCTAGTTGTTCTCCATTCACACGTCCCCTACAGGTCTTGTTTCCGGGGCAACTCGTGAGGGCTGCATGCTGCGATGCCTCGCGAGGCCATGCCCGGTGGCGCTGGAGCATGAGGACCCCTTGTCGACGCGAGCGCGGAGTGTCCGGGACATCTTGCACGCGACTTCACGGCGTGCACGTGACGAGGGCAGCAAATCGTACGGAAAAACCGGCCGCCCCTCTTTCACCATCTGCCCCAGCCGTGTGAATGGGATATCGCGAGGCCATGCTGAACTTTAACGCACGCCTCGACCCTATATAGTTTGAGAAAGCGACGGATTCGATCATTCGACGCATCGCATGCGTGTCTCTCAGCGTCAGAGTCGTAGTAAGTTGAGCAATCCGACACCACACTTCGAGCCAAGGGCGTGAGTTCGTTTTCTAACTCGCAGTGAAGCTGCAACAGAATGTGAACACTGGGAATCAACGCAGAGATCCACCATTACTGTCATTTATTTTTTTTCCTTCTAAAGCTGCAAAGCCCGTCAAACTGATGTCAGCTGCATTTTCTCCGTGTTTTCTTCTTTCCTTCCGCCATTTCCGCACCGACGTAACTTCAACCCCCCCGTAATTGCACCTTATTTACAGAACAACAGCTGATGTATTTTTCTGTAGCCCGGAGAGAGAGAGAGGGGGGAGAGAGTTTACAATAACGGAATAATGGTCTGCCCGGAGAGAGAGAGAGAGAGAGAGAGAGAGAGAGAGAGAGAGAGGGAGAGAGAGAGAGAGAGAGAGAGAGAGAGAGAGAGAGAGAGAGAGAGAGAGAGAGAGAGAGAGAGAGAGAGAGAGAGAGAGAGAGAGAGAGAGAGAGAGAGAGAGAGAGAGAGAGAGAGAGAGAGAGAGAGAGAGAGAGAGAGAGAGATTTCAACAACGGAATAATGTGCCGCACGCTCGGCCTCTTCAGAAAGTGCGCCTAGCATACGTGCGCTTAGCCCATCGAAGCCGGCGATGGCGATGGAGTTTTTGTCCCACGAGGCAGTACGCGGAGAGAAGGGGAGGGGGGAGGGCGGAAAGGACAGCCCCCCCTTGGCACAGGGCGGTGGTGCATTCAGAAACCAAGACAAAGATGGAGTAAAGAAATGCACCCCGCCAAGATGTTGGCGGGAGAAGGGTGCGTTGCCGAGAAGGGGGGTTCCAGGCGGGGGCAAATTTACGACTCGAATCCGGCCCATTAATTTCCTCTTCCGCAGGTGGAAGGAACGGGGTCGTGCCGCGAGGGTTGTTGAATTCACTCGAGAAAGGGAGCCCTCGCAGCACTCGCACCCTGCTCGACTTGTCTGTGCTCGGTCGATTCCCAGCTCGTGTCCCCCTTACTCTCTCCCGATGCCTTGGCTTTCTATTGCGTTGGTCTGGTGGGATTTACTTTTATTTTCATCCGTTCTTTTTCGACATGCCTGTTAATGTTGTCGGCTAATGTACCCACCACGTGTACCCTCTCTCGTGTTCCAATCATATATATATATATATATATATATATATATATATATATATATATATATATATATATATATATATATATATATATATATATATATATATATATATATATATATATATATATATATATACGCACTGTCTATATCCTCACAAATTGCAGTGCCATTTTGTGCGCGCCTATCGGACTGCGTGCATAGTTTTCCGGTCCTCTGTTCGGAATTCTCGCTGCAAGCAGTTGGATTCGTTTATGGTCCCCTTTCTCAGGTTTGTTTTGTTACGTTACCGTTGTTGTTAATTTGTGAGTTCATTTGTTCATGCTCCTTTGCTCCTTTTTACTCGAATGTCTCACGCTTTCCCGCGGTTCAATTTTTCCTGAACTTTTTTTCTTTTTTTTTTCCTTCCTCTGCTTCGCTTAGATTTATAATGGACAAGCAGATACAGGATTAGAGGAAAGCCCGTGGTTCCGTTAACGTACTGGTTGGCGTATATTTGTAAGGATTGGGGCAACGGATAGCGGTAACGAAACAGATTCTATCCGAACTCTGGCAATAAACCCTGCGGCCATCTCTTTGCAAAGCATCACCATCTGCAAACCTGTTAGGTGGCTTTGTTTTGTTCTATGCTTTGATAACAGGGTGTTTATTTTTCTGCGTTGTGAACTCACGGGTATGTAAGCCGTACACGAAAGATTACACGTTGGCAACTAAACGCTCAGGAGAGCTCCCGCTTTGAAGTAAATGTTAAATGCTCATAATAGGATCAGGTGTTCGGCTTCGATCCCGCCTTTGCATAATTTCCGATGTGGAAATGCCGACAATCTGTTGACGACTACAATTATTTATGAGCCTTTGTAACCACAGTCTTAACAAAAATGGTAGTAAAAAGGTAGTAACGGGTTGTATTTACTAACTGTATTACGAACTTTAGTACCACGCAGAACGGTACGTACGTCCTGCCGCTAAATATGTAGCCTAAATGCTGTCGTTACTAGTCTAGACCCTGCACTTAGTAACTGCTGCTTGTTTGATACTAGCATTCATTTATAGCAACAAAATTATAGGACTTATTGAACATATTAACTGCAGCACTTTTCCCACTCCACGTCACGATTAAAAAGTTATTGCAAATCCACATGCTGACTTGTATGTGCTCATGCATTAAAATGCGTAATTCTAAAATTATCGCTAAAATATTTGATGTTTGCGACAAGCGCGCTGATTTTTTCAGATGACTTTCCGCTGCTGACTATAAAAGCAAGAAGAGAAGAATTTTTAGAGGTGAAATGGTTCGGGGAACGCGATGTACCTGGATGCGTGCACGCCACGTGGTTTACTGCTTCTATAATGTTTCAGCGATATGATTAGGCATTAAATTCCTTCAGTGGAACCAAACCAATCTTTACACCTTTTAAGCGTCTTTGAAAATGTTTGGCGCAGCGTTTAAAGTCGTATTTGTGAGGTGTGAGTGCAGCCATTCAAGCCAACGACGCACTATTCTCGAAGCGGGAACATCACTACGACCCCATAGCTGATTGGACTATTTGTATAAAATACAACAATATTGTTGTGAGTATACCTTTACTGCTGAGCCCAAGAACGCGGGTTTGATTCCCGGTCGCGGCGGCCGCTTTTCTGGTGGAGGTGAAAAGCGAAAAGGCCAGTGTGTTCGAGATTTCGGATCACGTTAAAGATACCCAGGTGGTCTGAATTAATCCGGAGCCCTCCACTACGGCGCGCCTCATCGCCAGCGTAGCGTCGTCGGCGCGTTAAACCTCATAATCAATCAAGGAGTATAGCTGTAGTACTGTCGGCCTCAAACGTTTGCGGGTTGTGGAATGCGTGGCGGAGCGGCTCAAATCTAGGCCACCGTAATCAATCTACTCAAATCAGCATTGCTGCGCCATCTGCCGCCACAGACCGCCGGGTGGAGGCTCAAGAGCGCCAGGTGGGCTTTGTGGATGCCTGTGCTTACTTTATTATCAATGATCTCTGTTCATTTGCTTCCCCCGTGGCGTGTTTTCTATATTCGCGGCTGCCTGTGGCGCCGCGTGACCATCGCCGCGGGTCTGCTTTCACTGGTGCGTGTAAGAAGCAGCTCAAACCCGCCTTCTGCGCGGGGATCAACTTTGTCTTCATATAGCCTATCTACAAAGTTAGGTGCCCGTCGAGCAATAAAGTAAGTAATTACAGTGGAGCTGAGCTGTGCGTCGACAAGGTGTGTTGCGGCCAAGCCAACTTTCTGGTGACTGCTCTGGTGAATGTAGGTATCTTGAAAAAACGTCATTGTGAAATTGGCCGCTGGGACGACTCTGTTGTTACTTTCAGTTTCATTTGCTTTACGTTATTAGGTTGTTCACACGGTAGTTGTCAATGTTACGGAATTTTCGCCTGCTGCCAATACATTGGCTTGTACGAGAAGGAAACTGTCAGCCCCATGTTTGTCCGATAGAATAAAACTCTAATCCGTCCAAGTTTCATTCAGGTAATTAACAATGAAGAATGCTCAATCGCAATTTATAAACGCGTTTGTCTTTGCACTTGTACTGTGCCCACCACCGCTGGTCATCATTTCTCGCAGAGTGGAAGGGCGCTCATTTTTTCCCCATTTGTTTTCAACGAAGATCAATTGTGTCCTCCGCAATTCACAACCGGTGAACCTTCTCGCCATCACTGGCATATTTTCTATGCATGTACCAGCTCTGAGTTTCATTTCAGTTATGCTGAGTTCCTAAAAGTTTTCTTCCAAGATTTGATTCCTCAATTTATTGACAGTTTGTCGAGTCCCAGCTCCAATTTCAGTATCATTTCCTTCAAGATACCTACATTAAATTGAGAGCTACAGAGCATTCCCCAGAAAGTTGGCTTTGCCGCAACACAACTTGTTGACGCACGCATATTTTTTTTTTTTTTTCAGATTCTAGCCTATAACAGTTCCGCTGTAATAACTTCAATAGTCGGCCAGCACATCCCTTCGAAGATGGCATATATATTCAAACAAAGTTGATCCCCGCGCAAAAGGCAGCAGCGATCTACGTCTTTCGTTGTGCCATGTAAAAAATGACAACATGTGTTAAATGGAAGTGGTGGGACGTAGAAGTGAGGCACTGTGATAGCACTTACAGAATCACTAATAAAAACCAGGCAGTTGCAAAAACTCCCGGGCCATCTCCACTAATGTTAACCTGGGGAGGGGCGAAGCATGCAGTGTATAAGTGTATTATTTGCGCCTTGGCGTTTTGGCCCACGGAGATGAAACCTTTTGGGGGGGGGGGGGGGGTAGAGGCATACAGCTTCGTTGTAAAAGTCTCTTTTCTTTGAAACACGAAGCTCTCCAGCGCGAGGCGTAAACGAGTATCCCAGAGTTTTTTTTAGTACGCGTTACGTAGCGCTCCAGCGCGAGGCGTAAACGAGTGTCCAGGTGTTTTTTAGGTGCGGAGTACCTTAGGACCGCACAATGTACGTCCGCGTCCGTGCGCATAGCATTTACAATCGCAAAAAATCACACAGGCACCGGCAGGATTCGAGCCTGTGTCTGGTAGACCAGGCAAAGTTAGTTTCAGTCGTCTTACCCATTGGGTACCCATTGGGCTACGGCCGTGAGTCAGTACCCGAGAGTCAAACAGCCTACTCCCTCGCCTGTAACGGTGCGGAGTACCTTAGGACCTCCCAATCTCCGTCCGCGTCCATCCGTGTGCACACCACCATCAAGCGAAATTCGATTGGAGCCGTGAGTTGCAGTTTCATTTAGGGAATAATCAAGGTGCAACTCACGGCTCAAATTGAATGACGGTCGGGGCGCAAATCGTATGTCACTCGGGGCCACGGTGCTCGGGGCGCAACTTAAATGTCATTTCGAGTTCCCGTACTTCGCACCCTCGCCATCATCCACGGAGTGGAGATGCTGCCATTTTTTTAGTACGCGTTACGTTCTAGCGCGAAGCGTAAGCGAGTTTCCCGGTGTTTTATTAGCGCTATTACATGAGACGAACGACGATTACGACGACGACGACGACAGGAGACGCTAACGGCCCCAACCCCTGAGGGGCTTCGCCCCTAAAAATAGACCTGCGGCGATGGTCACCCGGCGCCACAGCGGCTGTCGCGAATTTCGAAAGCACGTCGCGGGGAAGCGAGTGACCAGAGAGTGCCTGATAACGAAGTAACCACAGGAATGCACAAAGCGCGCCTGGCGCGCAAGTTTCGTGAGCCTCGGCCAGGAGGTCTGCGGCGCCAGATGACGCATGCAGCAATGCAAGGTTTGGGCCGCTCCGCCATTCACTTCACATCCCACAAACTTTTGCTGCCACCAGTACAATTTTCACATATTCAGTTATAAGCATGCACGAACCAGGCGATAACATTAATTTAAAATACACTAAAAAAAACGATCATCAGTGGCGCATTCAACATATGCAGTGCCATCTTCCCATACTCTCGTACTGAAAGACATAAAGAGGCTTAAAAAGGAATCAGTGACTGACACAGTTATTTAATTACTGCCGTGTATGATCGTCACCTTCGTGGGATAGTGACAAAAAATTAGCACTTTAGTCAAGCCATTAATGTCTTCACCATTAGAAAAAAAGAAACTCTCCACGACCGCACAATAACGCAGCGCGTCACGCATCTGGGAAATGGACTCGCTCTCGGTGAACAGGGAAATTAACACTTCGCTGTCCCCAACTCGGTGTGCCGAGGTCACGTATCTGCGACGTGTCACCCTTTGCCACACACGCTGTCAATGGTCGATGTACGCCAATGGCGTGAAATGTCTTTATTACGTGGTGTATACGCGCGCGGCAATGGCGGAAACGTGTACCCGCGCAGTCACGTGAGTTAAAGAGGACATCGGGGTGAGGCACAAAACTACCCACGCTCATCAATATTATACACGGCACCAACTCACGCCGAGCCCTAACGTGGCTGGGATTCGCGTTGAATAAAAATGAGAAAAGAAAAATGTCGGAACTTTTTTGCAGGGAAGAGTCTCCCGAAAGAGAATAAGAACCAAAATAAATGATCCATTAGTTGCGTCACGCTTTCCTACCTACGGTGTTCCGCTCTGTCTGTGTGTACGGTGAGATGAAAGCGACAGTGAGGGCATGTAAGCGCGTGACACGCTACAAGCTAGTCGGGAAAGTAATTACGCTAAGCGGTTAGGCACAGGGGAACGATAATGTGAAAAAAAAAAAAAGAGTAAACTCGTTCAGTGCTGGCTTCGGGAGATTCTAAAACGGCAACTATATCGACGCTCCTCAATGCGCGCGGGCAGCAACCGTTCTTTGCGAACGGGGGTATGAAGCAGCTGGCATGATTTCCAAAATTTAAGGGACATGCTTCACATGCGTCTAACATTCGTTAGATGCGTCTAAATATAAACATTTACTGTGGATTTTTCTTCTTGACTTTCGGAACCGAGGGAATGCGTGGCTAATACGTGGGCCTGTATACGTTTATCGGCATCATCATGCAGATGTTACATAGATTTATTGAGCATATCGCTTGTTTGGAAAGAAAGTAACGTCCATGCAACGTCTGTCGCTTTCCGTGGACATTCAACTGAAGGACGTTTTAGGTCCGTGGACATGTCCCAAACGTGCCTTACCGGCTACAAAAACTCTGATCACGTACCTGCAGCACACAGGTCGAAACCAATGTCGGTAAATAATTCAATGAGTCTGTGCGCATCAACTTCTTCAATATCATCCCCATCATCTTTATCACGCCACCCGACGCGGTGGCTCAGTGGCTAGGGCGTTGCGCTGCTGAGCACGAGGTCGCGGGCTCGATTCCCGGCCGTGGCGGCCGCTTTTCTGATGGAGGCGAAAAGCAAAAACGCCCGTGTGTACGAGATTTCGGCGCACGTTAAAGATCCCCAGGTGGTCAAAATTAATCCGGAGTCCTCCACTACGGCGCGCCCCATCGCCTACGTTGCGTCGGCGCGTTAAACCCTACAATCAATCAATCAATCTTTATCACGCCATCACCTGGCGTAGTATGTTAGGCACTTTAGCCCAGCTAACACAGCCAGACTTCATTAAAGATCGTTCTCTCTCTCTCTCTCTCTCTCTCTCTCTCTCTCTCTCTCTCTCCTCTCTCTCTCTCTCTCTCTCTCTCTCTCTCTCTCTCTCTCTCTCTCTCTCTCTCTCTCTCTCTCTCTCTCTCTCTCTCTCTCTCTCTCTCTCTCTCTCAGCTGCATACACAGTCTTGCTTGATTTGAAAGAACTAGCCTTCGGTAACTTCCCCAGCTCTATTCCCTGTTTTTTTAACCAAAATACGGTAATATTGTATAAATTTCAAATTTCGCGCCAAGTAATGTCAGCAGTGACGTAACGGAGGGATACTAAGACTGAAGTTACCAGTGTGTTACCCGCACGTTAGCATTCAACGAATACTATCGAACGAAACTACGGGAGCCACTACAATCGCGCAGTCATGTCTATGGGTGACCGGTAAAAAGCGCAAAGGCTCATGGGTACATTGTCTGCTCCCGCGGAGTTCCACTACTTCCAGTTCGAGAGCTCTCCTGGCCTACCTTAAGCCGGCGGCTTTCCCGCGCTTGTGTGCGTGTTGTTTGTCTGTTTACACCGAAAAAAAAAACGCTCATGCATCGCGCATTTAATGAATAACCACGATAAATCCCACTAGGGGCTTCTCTGAAAGGTAAGCACTCTGTTATAAATAATAAGCAACACGCACACACGCGCGTGAAAGCCGCTGGCGTGCGGGCGGGCAGGAGAGATCTCGAACCGGAAGTGGCGGCAGCAGGCGACGTACCCATGATCCTTCGCGCTTTTTACCGGTCACCTATTGACGTTGGCTATGGTAGGCGGCCCCCCGTCGCACAAAGAAGATCCTGTGACGACACAAAGACCAGACGAGAAAGTGGCTGGCGAGCCGCCACTGCTTCATCTGACAGTTTTCCTTAATATCCAGATCACTTTCGCCCCGCACGGGGCACCTTGAGCAATCTTGGTGACGGTACTGGCGATACCGCGGACCCCGAGCCCCCAAACATAAGCTGGATCCAACCGTGGCGACGTGTTTATAGGTGGAGGGTTAGAAACCACGAACGGTGGCCGTCGGAGCCCAGGTCAAGCTCCGGCGGATGGGCTCCCTGTCTGTTCACCAGGCAGGGAGCTCCGGGACCTCTTTGGCTACCAGGGTAAAGTCAAAGAAGAAAGTACCCCCGTCTCCCTGCTTTACAATGTATCATATGGCATTTTCCAAACCCCCCCCAAACGTGATCGGCCCCCGAAAAGGGGCCGCACCGAAGTTTCGTTCCCACCACTTCCCAACTTGAGTATTTCGAAACCGAACAACTACCCTCGCTTCTTAGTAATAGAATCAGTTGACCAGTTGAACCCTCTTGCTTCAAAGTCAGTATTTCTCGTCTCCAAATTTCTTGAAGGTGTCATCGGCGAATCATATAAAGCCAAAAAACAAAGAACCGGTGAAATCCTTGTTGAAGTCAGTAGCCAGAATCAGGCTGATAAACTACTTGCACAAACCCGCATCGCCGATCTGGCCATCCGAGTCACGCCCCACCGCAGCCTAAACAGCTCCCAGGGCGTGATTTCCGAATATGACCTAATCAATGAATCTGAAGCTGACCTGCTGGAGGGCCTTCGTAGTCAGGGCGTAACAGCGGTCAGGCGCATAACCATCCGCAGAGACGATAAACAAATACCGACAAAGCACCTCATCCTAACCTTCGACAAGGCGACCCTTCCTGAATTCATCAACGCAGGTTACATTAGTTGTTCAGTCCGGCCTTACATCCCGAACCCACGGCGCTGCTTCAAGTGCCAACGGTTCGGGCACGGCACAAACACCTGTCGCGGCCGACTTACCTGCGCAAAATGCGCCCAGCACGATCACCCGGCCGAAAACTGCAACGTGCAACAACTTCTTTGTGTAAACTGCCAGGGTCCACATGCGGCCTACTCCAGAAAATGCGAAAAGTTTCAATTAGAAAAGAAAATCATTAACATCAAGGTCACTGAAAACATCACTTTCCCAGAGGCGCGGAAGAGGTTCGCCTCTTTCCCTCTGGGGAGGTACGCCGACGCAGCTCGCCGGGGGGCGGAGTGGCGTCTGGTTTCGGCGGGGACCCAGTACCGCGAGTCGGACTTGGTCCCGCCCGCGCCCCCCCCCCTCCCCTGGGTTGCCTCTGGCAGCCCAACCCGCCTCCGCACCGCTCGCTGAGCCAGCAGCGGCTGTGGTGGCATCCACGTCCGGTGGGGATGCTGCTGCACCCACCGTTTCCCCCTCTCTACCGGCCCGAAGCACACGCGAGGGTCCGGACGAGATGGAGACGGAGGCAGTCGCAGCGACCCCCTCCCCCGCCTCACTGCCTGTGGTGCTCCCCACGCCTTCGGCACTGGCAGCACAGGCAAAGAACACCCGAAAGGGTACCACGTCAATGGGGCCCAGTCCGCTGGGCACCCCCTTGCCTTCAGATGATGACATGGACGTCGAGCCCTTCCGGCTTTCATCGCAGCGGAAGGAACGGGCTGCGACGTCCAGGTCAGTAGAGAAGGCCAGAAAACCCCTTCCAAGAGTCCAAGCCCCGAAAGACCCTACATAAATAGTCACACTCCAGTAGCTCTGAACACATAATAATGGGAAGAGAAAACATTGTTCAATGGAACTGCAGAGGCCTTCTGAATAATCTTGACGACGTTTATGAGATTCTGCATGCCAATCAGCCAAGTATAATGTGTGTCCAGGAAACACATCTGAATTCCAAACACACAAATTTCTTGAATAGTTACATGGTATACACGAAAGACAGGGATGGCTGCACACACTCTTCTGGCGGTGTTGCCATAATCACCCGCAAATCCTTAGCATGCCACCCTGTCACCTTGAACACCGTCCTTGAGGCTGTAGCAATACGCTTAATAATATTTAATAGGTTGATAACGGTATGCTCCATATACATTCCTCCTGATGTTGCACTTACGAGCTCCGACTTCGAGGCGCTGGTTGACCAGCTGCCCGAACCATACATCCTTACAGGCGACCTTAATGCTCACAACTCTCTTTGGGGCTCTTCCAGAACGGATGCCCGAGGTTGCCTGATAGAGAAATTCCTGACATCTTCTGGAGCATGCCTTTTCAACAATAAACAGCCTACATATCATAACATAGGACACAACACATACTCATGTCTTGACTTGGCTATTGGCTCCGCAGTTCTCTTTCCTCTTCTCGAGTGGGGTGTGGGAACTGACCCATATGGTAGTGACCACTTCCCCACCTCACTTAGATATATAGGTAAAGGCCCAAGCAGTTCATCTTCCCATAATAGGTTCAATGAAGCACGAGCTAACTGGAACACATTTACAGAGTCATCGAAACTACACCACACATCCATAGCACACCTACACGTAGATGAAGCCGCACAACTCCTCACGGCGCACATCCTCGACGCCGCCGAGAAGTCCATTCCCCTCGCCTCTGGTGCCCCGCGCAACCAGCGGAGGCCGTGGTGGAATGAGGACTGTAGGCGGGCGCGAGAGGCCCAGAACAAGTCGTGGGGTGTCCTTCGTCGGTACCCCACGTCGGGTAACCTCCTTTTGTTCAAACGGGCCAAGGCGTTAGGAAAACGTGTGCGCCGTGAGGCAAAACGAGAGAGTTGGTGCTCATTCATAACATCTATAAACTCATACACAGACACACGCAAGGTATGGACACGTATACGCAAACTCAAAGGACAACATACACACAGCCTGCCCCTGGTCAGTACAACAGGGGACACACTGGAAGACCAGGCTGACACACTCGCACAACACTTCCAACACGTGTCCAGTTCAGCACACTACACGAACACTTTCCTGAAGTATAAAGCCTCTTGTGAAAAGAAGTCCCTACACGACAACAACAAATCACAGACTTCTTACAACTCCCTGTTTTCACTACATGAGGTGAGGGCTGCTCTGAGCACGTGTAAACCCTCAGCTCCAGGCCCAGACAACATTACATATACAATGATACAGAACTTACACACAGACACTCTTGTAACACTTCTTCACCTTTTCAACAAGATATGGCTTTCGGGGCACATTCCAAAGTCTTGGAGGGATGCCATAGTTGTAGCATTTTTGAAAGAAGGAAAGGACCCTTCTTCTCCCGCTAGCTATCGACCCATTGCCCTGACCAGCTGCCTGTGCAAGCTTCTCGAGAAGATGATAAACCGGAGGCTTGTGTACTTTTTGGAGTACAACGGTCTTCTTGAGAGCTGCCAGGCAGGCTTCAGGGCAGGGAGATCCACAAACGATCAACTTGTGGCACTAGAGTCATACATTAAGGATGCCTTCATTCACAAACAATTCTGTCTTACGGTGTTTTTTGACATAGAGAAGGCCTATGACACCGCATGGCGTTATGGCATACTTACTGACCTTAAGTCGTTCGGTGTCTCTGGTAACATGTTAAATACCGTTATTAGTTATTTGTCAGAGAGAACCTTTCGCGTCAGAGTTGGTTCTGCACTGTCAAAGGTACACGTGCAGGAAAATGGCGTGCCGCAAGGTAGAGTTCTAAGCTGCACTCTCTTCATAGTAAAGATGAACTCCCTTGGGAAGGCACTGCCGCCTACAATTTCTTACTCTATGTATGTAGATGACGTGCAGATATCGTTTAAATCTTGTAATATGTCAATATGCGAACGTCAAGTCCAGCTCGGCGTCAAGAAACTTGCCAGCTGGGCAGACAAAAATGGTTTTAAATTGAATCCTGCAAAAAGCTCCTGCGTTGTGTTCTCTAGGAAGCGCGGGATCCTTCCAGACCCAGACATTACCCTTAATGGCGTGTCGCTTCCTGTGAACAAGGAGCACAAGTTTTTAGGTGTTGTGTTTGACCAGAAACTCACATTCATTCCACACATCAAGAAACTTAAACATAAATGTCTTAAAACAATGAATATCCTGAAGGTTCTCTCCCACAATTCATATGGTTCCGACAAAGAACTCCTACTACGGCTCTATACTGCTTTGGTTGGGTCTCGTTTGGACTATGGCAGTGTGGTATATGGGTCGGCGAGTAAAACAGCATTGCGAATGCTTGACCCAGTACTACACTTGGGGCTACGGCTTGCGTCGGGTGCTTTTCGCACTAGCCCTGTCGAGAGTCTATATGTTGAATGTAATAAGTGGAGCCTTGAGAACCAGCGAACGTACATGGACTTACTTTATGCTTTTAAAATTTCATCTCAGAATAACCACCCTTTTTATCCTGTCCTTAACGATACATCCACATCTGTGCTGTTTGTAAATCGCCCGTCCGTTACTCCGCCTTTTTCACTTCGAGCGAGAGAGCAAGCCTCGGATCTGAGTGCTTCGTTTTTAGACGTGTACAGGTCATCGTCTTTAAACATTTTACCGCCTTGGCAAGTTCGCCCTGTGTCCTGTGACCTTTCTTTTATAAAGCTTGACAAAAATCGGGTACCGCGAGCTGCAATACTGCAGCACTTTCTTTCTTTGCAGTTCAAATACCCACGTGTTGAATTCTACAGTGACGCTTCTAAAACCTCCACTATGGTGTCGTGCGCTGCTCATGGTCCGAATTTCAATGCAGCCAGAACCATGAGCGTGCACACAACAATTTTTTCAGCAGAAGCGTACGGAATTTTACTGATTGTACGACATATCCTTGAAAATCAAATTCCCAATTCTATCATCTACACAGATTCTTTGAGTGTTGTTCGCGCATTGTCACCGCATACACCCCCCAAAAACCACATAGTTAATCTTGTATTCAACACTATCATGTCGGTGTATGCGGACAAGCATCGGCTGCTCCTCTGCTGGGTCCCAGGACACGCTGGGATCGCTGGGAACGAGTTGGCAGACGAGAGGGCCGGTGCTGCTGCACTCAGGAACACTGTAGACATAACAAGCGTACCATATACAGACCTCAAGCCACACATAAGACAACACCTGCGCAGAACATGGCAAACACACTGGGACGAACAGACAGACAACAAACTACATGTAATAAAGCCACACTTGGGACGGTACACAGCTGACTCACACAACAGAAACACAGAAGTCGCCTTGGCTAGGCTACGGATGGGGCACACGCATGCAACTCACTCGTATCTGCTGACGGGATCTCCTAGACCCCAGTGCGGCAGGTGCGGAGAGGCCCTATCCGTAGTGCACATACTAATAACATGCAAGGCACTTCACACCACACGACGCAAACACTTTCCAGAAATCTACAGACAACAAATCCCACTCCACCCATCGCACTTCTTAGGCGATGAACCAATGTTTGCTATCAAACGTGTTTTTAATTATCTGTCAGAAGTTAAATTTCTGAATCTCATATCGTATCATGCATAATCACAACCTGGCCCTCTACACCAGCCATCCTCATTGTCTTTATTTGTTTTTACTTCTGGTGCTATTCACTTCTAGTGTTGACTTTAATATGTGGTAGCTAACCATCTTTTTTTTGGCGCTCTTTGCCCCAGTTGGCCTTGCGCCATTAAAATGCAACCATCATCATCAGATCACTTTCGTGGAGTTTGCGTTGAAATTGGTATCTTTATTATTGAACGAAATCATTACTTTGTAAAGCAAACTTGTATTTTGTCTTTACGGCCCCTTTAAAGGAATGTCGAAAGTGATGAAGGCAGGCAACCCAACTCGTTGATTGATTGATTGTGGGATTTAACGCACCGCCGCAACACAGGAGATGAGGCGCGCCGTAGTGGAGGGCTCCGGATTAATTTTGACCACCTGGGGATCTTTATCGTGCGCCGAAATCTCGTACACACGAGCGTTTTTGCTTTTCGCCTCCATCAGAAAAGCGGCCGCCACGGCCGGGAATCGAACCCGCGACCTCGTGCTCAGCAGCGCAACGCCTTAGGCGACCCAACTCGTGTTTTATTGTATAGCAAACACATAATTATAGTCATGAGTATAACTATATACTACGCTCTATTGTAATGTAGACTCGTACGTTTGCAGTGTACTGTCCTGATCCCTTCTCTACTAACCGTTCCCCCCAAGGATGAACATCATCTGGGCCACCGTAACCCATGCCTCCCGTTGTACCCCACATAGCGGCGCATCACGTACAACATGCCTAGCGCTGAATGTCGGGCCACGCGCGCCATTGCGCACAACCGTAGGAACTTGCGGGGCACGCCGCGCAAAACAAGGCTGCACTCGCTGCTTTTCGGGCGGCCGTGTTTGTTGTCGTTTCCCTCTCCGCCCCTCGACCACGTCCTCCAGCAGCCACTACTGCTGCTGCTGCTGCTGCCACGATATAGCGCGTCCAGTGGCGCCCACTGTCCGCGTCGAGCACCGAGTTCGCTCAGCGGCTCGTTAATTATGTACGACTCGGCTGCCGACGCCGCCGCCGGGCGTCGGATCCGAACTGCGGTGCACGCGCCGACTGCCGTCTCGATGAGCTCGCTGCCCGCTCGTCTGGATCGCCATTAGCGCTACGCATTCACGCCGCTCTATTTTCTCCTCTCTCTGCTTCCTTCTTTTCTTTGTTGTGCGCGGGCAGCGATCGAACTATTCCATAGAGCACGCTCCGTAGAAAGGTGCTACCGCCGGACGCGTATAAAGTTTGCTGCCGTGCTGCGTAAGCATGGGTCGAGCCGGCCTGGCCTGCCGGCTGTGTGATAAGCGCGCAGAACCAGGAACCGGACGGAACTTGCTGTCCCAGAGGACGACCGGCGCGATGTTTTTACGTCACTAGCAATGCATTGGTCCTGTTACTCGGTGTACAGTGCTCAGTTGTGCACCCAGCAGTACCGATGTGGTGCTATAGCTGAAGTAAAAAATTCCCCGCATTTCCCCGAGGGGAAGAGTGTGATAGTGCGAATGCACGAGTTGAATTTGCGCGGTTCGGTAATGTTCGCGAAAGAGAGATCACACACACACACACAACTACAAAGAAAGAAAGATGCATTTATTCACAGACACCTATTTGTGTTGTCGTTGTACTTGATTGCTAGAGCGGATCTCAGCTTTGAAATTTCGTGTCAGTGCTCCTTTAAGCAGGTGCATTAGCCCTTCCCACGCCCGATTCTTGGCCAATCCCCCACGTGGGTATGTGCCATGTCAGCGGCCAGGCAGCGCGCGCCCATCTCCCCCCGTTGCCAAGGAAGACGAGGAGATTCGTGGCCAATCCCCCACGTGGGTATGTGCCATGTCAGCGGCCAAGCTGCGCGCGCCCATCTCCACGTGCGCGGACATCGCCGGTGGACGCAGGTTCAGGGTCGCTTAAGAAGTGCATTGCACTTAAAAATAGCGCGCCAACCGCCCTAAGCGCGCGCGCGTGTGCGCGCGTGTGCATGTGTGTGCGTGTGTAATTTCGCGTGTGGGGGGTGCGTACACGCTCGTGCGTGCGTGCGTGTGTGCGTGTGTGTGTGTGTGAGTGAGTGAGTGAGTGAGAGAGAGAGAGAGAGAGAGAGAGAGAGAGAGAGAGAGAGAGAGAGAGAGAGAGAGAGAGCTTGCGTATGCGTGTGTCCGGACTTATTGAAGGAAATTGCTTTAAAGGGACCCTGCAACACTTTTTTCAACTTCTTTTTGAAATCATAAACGATTTTGAAATCATAAACACACCCAGTACTTAGATTAGGGGGTCACAAAGTAACTCCGCCAAAAATTACTGCTCTATGCCCATCAGACAACTTGTAAACTCGCTCAAAAGATTTTTTCTCTCTTTCCCGGTCTTGACGTTCTTCGACGGCTCGAATTACGTCACTAAGGCCATGTAGTGTTACGATTGAGCCCGCCGCTGGGCTTCGTTTCAATACTCCTCGGCTGTGCGGCGAAGCCTCCACTACGTGCGCCTTTCAAGCTAGCCCCCCCGTGTCGGTGACTCATGTTTTCACGTCTCGACAAGCCCGGGTCAGACGCCTCGCTTTCGGCGCGTTTCAAACTTCGACGGTTACAGGCGAGGCACGTCTCAACGCACCCCAAGGACACGAAAGCCCTGCGTCCGCTGCAGAGACCTCCTCTCACCCCTCTCTCGGACTCAGCGTGCGCCGCTACTACCGACTGCTCACGAACTCTGGAAAGAATGTTGTGTGTGTCTGTGACGTTCGTGGCGTGTGCACAATCTAGAGGGAACGCTTGTTCTGACCGTTGACGCTTTTGGGTATAAATACGACCCCCGCAAGCGCTATAACCCATTCCTGTTTGAGCAGTGAACCAATGCTGTCACTCTGCTCGAGTCCTGTATTGTAACCTCGCCCGTCGAGGCATTGTTCTTTGGCTTCGGCTCACCTCTCGCTATGAAGTAAACAGTTACGTTAGCCTACGGCTTCTGGACTTCTTCACGGCTGCAACAGCGGCTGGCCGCTCGCTTCACACTACGCTACCACACGTATGTCGGAGGCGACGGAGCTCGGCTCGGGTCGGCCTCCCCGTAGGCAAGAGTAGCGGCTGTTGGCTGGTTTTCCTTCAGTTGCAGGAATGAACGCTTTTCGATGGCAACTTAAAAAAAACCACAAAAACAAACAAGAAATGGAAGGCCTATCTGGTGCGACGAGCTAATCGCGCAGTGCCGCTCCGTGCTGGCGATAATTATAGCTTTCGCAGTGGTTCCGGACGCGAAGGAAAGAGTGAAAGCGCTTATCTAAAGTGTTTCAGGGTCCCTTTAAGCGGATTCAAACCGTGTAGAGGGCGCATATTGGTTTTCGTTGCTTTTGTTATACTTTGTGATTTTGTCATGCGGCATATGGACGGGAGAGTGAAGAAAGAAGAGGGATTGAATGAAATATAGAAACCAAAAATAATAAAAAAGGACGAAGAGGGGTATAGTAGGAGGGCAGGTCTCTAAGAAATCATGTGGTCAGCTTCGTGTACGAATTGGCTTGTAGCCCTGGCCCTATACACCCAGCGGTTGCAGTCAACCCGTTTATAAACTTTGAGACCAGCTTCTTTGAGTGCATTGTCTGGAGCAGTCTTCAGCTGTTCCTGCACTTCTGGGACGAGTCCACAAGTCCGGGTTACTGAAGGTGTGAGGTTTGCTCCCTAAAAGAAACTTCATCCACCCGAGAAAAGTTACAAGAGAGTATACTTATGGTGGATTTATGGCACGTGTGTCCCGTCGGGTAAGGAAAGCGAGTGGGAGATACGGTCGGCTAGGTGGCTTAACATATCCAGAGCCACACAATGAACACTCATCTTAAGATGTGGCGTCTTGTGAAGAATGTGAATCCTCTCACAGACTCTATCAAAGCGTCTTCCCTACTTGAATGCTTCACTAAGTTGAGTGAACCTCTGCATACGTACACATCTGTGATGGCTTTGGGTGGTATGTCTGGGTGATAGATGGGATGGAACATGTGTGGCGGCTGTGTGAGGAGGACACAGCTATGGCTTTGATGGCGCCATGTATAGCCTGTAGGTCCAGTAGTGGGTCCGGAGTGCCGGTCGCATAGGTGCGTGTGGCTTGAAGTTCAGTATGTTCCGGGCTAACGAAAGCGATCCGCCCTCCCTGCGGAACAAAGGTGCATCGGTGAACACTACGCATTGACCTTGATGGATAATGGTTTCTGGGGTTGAAGCTGGCTGCTCACTACGGCGAATCTTCATTGTCTAATTAGTCACTATTTATCTACGTCCCCATTGTAGCAGGTCGTCTAGTGTCAACTATCACCATAATCTATTCTGAAGAGAAAGAAGACCAGTTCCTCGCAGCGCGAGCGCGCGATCAGTTGTCAGCCATTAAAGAAAGAATGCAGACGGTTCCCCGGCCTCTCTCGTGTCTACATCTAGAGTGGTGGCCATGGGAGGCTCATATCATAGAAATGTGACTCGGAGCACCATTATGTGGAAACGCTTAGGTACCTTGCTTCTTGGCCGTATTGAGCTGGGCGTGGTACTACGAGATGAGAATCCAGGTGAAACGAGGAAGCGCCGTTGGGAAGCGCATGACCCCTCTAAACAAATCGCCGTCTGTCCAGTTGTGGCACTGCCAGCCTGTTAAACTGTGTCTAATAGTGTAGGCCAAGTACAACCTCCTTGGTGTAGGCGTAGTTGGAGAGCAGTGCGAAAGAGTCGTCCAGCCACCTCCGCTTCGGCACCTCTATTCCTGGTTGCAATCCGGCGTATCAATTTCAACGTTGTCGATTGTTTGTCTAAGTCCATCGTTGTCGATTGTTTGTCGAAGTCCAGTTGTCGATTGTTTGTCGAAGTTTGTCGTTGTCGAAGTCTATGAACCCGTAGTTCTTCAGTGACGGGTACTTATTTGCATCTGAACCAATTTTAAGTTAAGACTTAGGCTTGGACGCTGATTTTCTTCTTGCCTGGTTAGTCATTTGCTAGGTTAGTTAGGCAGTTCGTGCAAAGGCATGAGAGCATTGAGAGCTGTCTGGAGATGATGGCACTGCAAAGCGAGGTATCTGTGTGTAGACTACAGCGCGACATCCTCCGTGCAGGTGAAAAACCTGATGTACCGGATGTCTTGTAGCTTCCGTGCCAAGAGTATGCACATTCTATGAAAAACAACAAACGCGCAAGCATGTAGCCTTGCGGCACCCCATGATTTCGTGTCCACGCGACGACAGGCTTACCGCCCACTCGTGCTGAAAGCGTGCGTGAGCACGTGTAGTGTACCATTGTAGAAAAAGAAGTGTGCCACTGTGAAGTGTACCACTGTGCATGTGTAGTGCATAACGTTTACCACCACGTGTACCACTTTGGTGTACCCACAGCGGCCCTAAGTTTCTGACTATTGTCCCGTGGTCGACGTTGTCGTATGCCTCAGTCGATTAGCGTAGGTGATCCACATAAGGGTGGACCATTTCCGATACCTAACAATCGGTTTGAGATACGTATTTTGATTTATTATGGGGTTTAGCGCGCCGACGCTGAACAGGCTACGAGGCGCACCGTAGTGGAGCACTCCGGATTCATTTTAACCACCTGGGGATCTTTAACGCGAGCCGAAATGTCGACACACGGGTGTTTTGATACGCATTTTAAAAGCGCAGTTCTCGTTTCTAGAACCAACTTCGGCCTAATGTATTCGAACGATCTTGTCACCAAAACTTGGCCACCAAACTCCTGTCATCAATGCAGCCTTTTATTGGCAAACCACTCCTTGGTGGCATCAAGCGTGAGCCTCGCAAGGCGCCACAAGGCCGAGTTTCCAAACCGAGTTCAGATTAAAGGACTCTCCCGAGACGGAGGGAGCCACTGGCTGCCGATGATACAGACCCATCCGTCTTGGCATCGCCCCGGCCGTCTATCAGTGTACGGCGAGGCGTCCGTGCCTTCACAGGGCATCCCTCCACCCCTGGGAGGATGGCTTCAAGGGCGCCGTGTTCCTCATCATCGCCCGAACGTCCCTTTTCTTCTTTTTTTTTTCCCTCTCCGCGGCCGTGCTTTTTCTACGGCCGCCCCGTTTTCGCGATTGCGCCCTGCTCCCCACGTGTTCTCCTTTCATGTGCCGCCATCCCTTCTCTCCTCTCCACATTGGACGAGGGAGGCGCGGGAATCAAATTTGGACGGGCCGCGTTCCTCGGTGGCCCTGTGTGAAATTCCTCACGTGGCGATTCACCGTCGTGCGCCACCTCCGCTATATCATCGCGGGAATTCTTTTCCCCTCGCTCCAAATAGAAACATCTTTTGGCGCCGAGTGTACGCTACATGTGTACCTACCGCGTACGTGCGCTTCTATACACGCACGCACGTATACGACGCGCGCCCGACTAGCACGTTTCCTGCCGAGTGCAGCGCATGCACTGCCACGAATTTGTACACCGGCGGCTATCGCATGTACCGTATTCCGCGCACGTCGTTGCGCATGCGCGTTTCGCATTTCGCCGGGGCTTCTAGCGCCTCTTCTGCGGCCACGATCTCCACCTTGTGCGTCCCCCCTCCTTCCCGGGTTTCTTTTTCTCTCTCCCCTCGGACTCCGCGCGCAGTCTCTGCTCTACGACCTCATCTCACACCCCGCCACGGAAGCTGCAGCAGCGGCACCCCGAGCTACGTCCCCGCCGCCCTTCGAGCTCGCTCCACCCGCTGGGGCCGCTGTCCATCTAAATGCAAATGCAATATTCTGTTTCACTGCCAGACGAGCGCTTTCCCCCGGTTGCCCGGCGCGTCGTCCGAGGAGCGAGTCCCGTGTGGCTGCTCTATTTTATAGTCGCCTTGGCTTCTTTGTTTTCTCACCGTCGCCGTTGCTGCTGTGCGTTGCAGACCCTTGAGTCCCTCACCGCACGTGCCTCTCCCTTCTCCTAGCTTTCACCTCCGACATTTGCTTTTGTTCTGTCGGGAGTCACCTATTGGTCGTTGTGTCGCCTCTCCCGTACTCCAACACCTCCTAGGTTAAGAAGCCCGGTGCCCTGTGCGTCAGCATAGGAATCAAAGCCGCCACACACATCTGCCCTTTCTGACTGCGTGATCAAACAAGCTGGTTCTGGGAGTGGAAAAGCAGCCAATGATTCGTTAAGAAAAATTAAATGACAGTGATGTGAGGAGGGAGGCTTTCTTGCCTTCGTGGTGCTGCTCGGTCTGTCATCAGTAGCATGTTTTTTTTTGTTTTTTTTTTTTGGTTCCTGCTCATTTTTGTTTTACCCTGCATGAGTGGCGACTTCGATGTGTTAAGGTCGGGGTACTGCTACCATAAAGTGCAGCGTTTCGCCCGTTTCTCTCAATAGCTGCGTATGAAGTCGCGAAAGCAATTACACGCTCCGGGTGGCACGCCAGCGTGTTGCATTGAAGATGCAGCGGGAAGATTGGGCAAACACCTCTGACATGTCAGCGGGCGTGTTGACGTCATAATTATTACAGACGCGTGAAAGTTATGGCGCGGCCTTGGGTCGCTTTGAAGATCGTGACACGTCAAAGAGGGTTGTATGCCATCTCAGTTTGTAGTGAATCACATACACACACACACACACACACACATATACGCACACACACACACACACACACACACACACACATATATATATATATATATATATATATATATATATATATATATATATATATATATATATTGTAACGTAGTCTTTTGGTCACATACTGCCGCTACTGTAGCATGAAGATCGGAAGGAAAAAGTCGAGACGTCGAAGACGTTTTAAGGTTAACTTGTTTAATTTAGTGATGGCATTGGTGACATTTGGCACATATGAATTAGAATGAATACACTTGTTACATAGATTCAGGGGCGGATCCAGGCTTTTTCTGAGAGGGGGGTCAGCTCCTATCAGTGATAATGATGATGATGATGATGATGAGCAGGAGGAGGAGGAGGATCCTTATTTATTCACTGAAATTTCGGAAAAGCAAAAACACAAGGAATACAAGTCATCAATTCAGCTTTTTCTGCAACCTGAGTGTACGTCTTCTTGGAGGTTTAAATTAAAAAATTAAGGGAGGGGTCAGGACATCCGGACCCCCCCTCTGGATCCGCCAATGCATAGATTAGAAAGACAGTCAAAGATTCAGAGTACTTAGCGGGACATAGTTGGCGGGCGAATGGCTCCCGGCGGGAGGGCACGACGATGAGCGGCAGAGTGCGGCTCTCCTGGTGTTGCTCTCCCTCAATCGCCAGAGGGGCCGCGTTATATTTGCTTTGGGGGGACGCATTGGGGGAAAAAGCGCATCCTAGCGTGTGCGGACCGGGTGGAAAAAGGCTAAGGCACACCCGCAGCCAATCAGGAAGACGCTTCTTAGCTCCAATCAGACATGTCCCCGCCAAAGTGAAAAGGACCAAAAACACAGACACAAGGTTTCGACTCGAAAACGCGCGCTTGGAGAATTTACGGGCGTAGAGCAAGTAGTTAGACAAAACGCACTAAAGTAAACAGGGGAAAAGGGAAGGTCGTCTGAAGAACACGGAGCCCGAAGGCGAGCAGCGCACACGCCACAGGGGGAATGGAACGCCGCGGCCGCGGTAATACAAGCCGAGGCGAGGGTTCGCTTCCCCCAACAGCCGTCGTCTCCCGGTCGGCCGACGGGCAGACACACGCGCCGAAGCCGTTTCTCAGAAAAAAGGGCCAGGGCCCAGCCGCGTCCGAAGCGCTTTTACACACACACTTGGGAGGAAGAGCCCCGGCGGGCGCACAGAACTAAAAAACAACCAGAAAACATCAAGGGATCTCCTCTTCGCGACAATATATATATATATATATATATATATATATATATATATATATATATATATATATATTGACTACTTGGTGTGAAGGGGACCTTCACCCCGAGTATATCGCAGTGGCGCTGGCTACCACCCCCAAGCGCAGCAAACAATTACCTTAACACAAATACCTGAGAAAGTGGAGGGGAGCCCAGCCCCGCCGGTAGCGTAGTGGTCATTGCACCAGCCGCGTCTTCTGGAGGTCACGGGTTTGGATCCCACCCGGCGGCATATTTTCTCCACTTTCTTTCTATCTCAAAAAAATACATCTGTTTCAAGAAGAATAAATGACCTACCACATTCTCTTCTTTGCATTCCTTGGCTTTCTTGACTGCCTACCCTTAGTTTTGTACTTATTCAACGAGCCCCTCATTTCCCATATATATATATATATATATATATATATATATATATATATATATATATATATATATATATATATATATAAATAATGTGAAATTTCGCCAGTTCTTCGCAATTATTCTGAACATACTTTTGGGGGAAAAAACGTAACGAAAGATTAATAAAACTTTTCGCTGATCAGTTGCCGTGTCCTCTATTTTCACCATGCACATTAATCAGCTCACCCAAATGAACTGGACGTTCCGGTTCCTTTTGTTGGGGTGAAGTTTTCCAAAGTGACGTAATTTTTTTTTGACAAATCGCACCCCGATCCCGTTGCGCCGAAGCAATTCACCCGATCAATGCATATCCGTTTGGATAATTCCGCCGTCTTGGCCAGGCAATCTGGAAGGAAATATATCAATCGGAGTTGCGGAGAAACATCGACTCTTACTCTGGAAATCAGTTGCATATATATCTCCTTCTATATTAAAATGTGTTCTCTTTGAAACAACTCACCGTACTGCCAACTCTATGTGCACTGAAGCTCGATCCCTCAAAATAAATACACGAAGGCAATCCATGATAGAGCGCGATCGTTTCAGTAGAATATTCCGTCTGTATGTTTACGCCAGCGCCCAATTTTCGCTTTCAGAACGGCTTCGCTATCGCAACAGTTCTTTTTAGAAGTTATATAGACCTTCTCTGCTTATTCAGAATTAATAAAAAGCAACAGCTATGCGGCCCTTACGCACTTTTTTCTTCCTATTTTGCCTCTCGTGGTAGGAAATAAGCCTCCGTGATCTCGTCTCTCCCAGAACAAACGCGACGGGTGCGGGGCCGAAGTGATCCGCGCATCACTGAGATAGCGAATGACGAGCGCTTTAGATCCGAAGAGGTGGGCGAGGGGGAGCCAGAAGGTGGTGCATCTGTGCGCGATGTGTCATATATATGCGCATACAAGTTAGCACTTTCCTTGGGATGGTCCTTATGGAGTCCTTTTCCGTCCCTCTTTATGGCCCGCCACTTTCCGCGCCCACTCAACGCAGCCAATTTCGCCACCTCTCGCTCCAGAGGCCAATCGTCGGTGATGTGAGCGAGTGCGCGTATAACCTGATCGTCGCACTGGATGCGGTTGCACAGAAGAGCTACAGCCTGCGTGTGTGGGCCGTTCACTGCCTGGCTTTCAACACGTGCGGTCTTGCGGCTTCTGTAAACATGCCCGTCACCGACATGACGGCGCAGCATTGTTTATGTATGTATGTATGTACGTATGTATGTATTTCACGAGGGTGCTGCTTTGGGCCTGTTGGTACGACATGACGGAATGACATATGATGGTATGACATGACGGTATCGAAGAAAGAGCGTGATTTTTTTAATGAAGTTTGACGTGTATGATTGTATTATGACGTGGGCCAGTGGTCATGTGTATATATATGTGTTTTCGTCTGCTAATAAAACTGTTGGAAGTAGCGCCTTGTGTTGTCCCACTCGCTTGTCCCTGTGTCCTAGCGCTTCAAGATTGCGTTATGTATGTATGTATGTATGTATGTATGTATGTATGTATGTATGTATGTATGTATGTATGTATGTATGTATGTATGTATGTATGTATGTATGTATGTATGTATGTATGTATGTATGTATGTATGTATGTATGTATGTATTGTAACGTAGTATTTTGGTTACATACTGCCGCTACTGTAGCATGAAGATTGGGAGGAAGAAGTCGAGACGTCGAAGAAGTTTTAAGGTTAACTTGTTTACTTTACGGATGACATTGATGACATTTAGCACATACAAACTTGAGACAATTACACTTATTACATAGATGAAAAAGGCAGTCAAAAGATTCAGAGTACTCAACGAAACATGGTTGGCGGGCGAAGGGCTCCCGGCGTCTGGCCCCGACGATCGGCAGCAAGCGGCTCTCCTGGTGTTGCTCGCCCTCTCAATCGCCAGAGGGGCCGCGTTATATTTGCTTTGGGGGGACGCATTGGGGGAAAAAGCGCATCCTAGCGGGTGCGGACTATCGGGAGCAAGTCTCAGGCACACCCGCAGCCAATCAGGAAGACGCTTCCTAAGCTCCAATCAGACATGTCCCCGCCAAAGTGAAAAGGACCAAAAACACAGACACAAGGTTTCGACTCGAAAACGCGCGCTTGGAGAATTTACGGACGTAGAGCAAGTAGTTAGGCAAAACGCACTAAAGTAAACAGGGTGAAAGGGAAAGTCGTCGGAAGAACACTGGAGACACGGAGCCCGAACGCGACCAGCGCACACGCCACGGGGGGGCATGGAACGCCGCGGCCGAGGTAACAGAAGCCGAGGCGCCTGCTCGCTCCCCGTCGTCTCCTGGTCGGCCGACGGGCCAACACACACTCGGCAACACGTTTCGAAAAGCGGGGGCCACGGCCCAGCCGCGTCCGAAGCGCTTTCGCACACAACATTTTGGAGGAAGAGCCCTGGCTGTGGGCAGAACTTAAAAACAACCAGAAAACATCAAGAGATCTCCGCTTCGCGACAGTATGTATGTATGTATGTATGTATGTATGTATGTATGTATGTATGTATGTATGTATGTATGTATGTATGTATGTATGTATGTATGTATGTATGTATGTATGTATGTATGTATGTACGCAGGTATGTATGTATGCATGCATGCACGCATGAATGAATGAATGAATGAATGAATGAATGAATGAATGAATGAATGAATGCCTGCAGAGTCAACTATATTCGCACCTGAGCTGTAAAATAAACAGCACCACGCGAGTCTCCCGTATTGCCGGCTCTTCTACAGCTTATACGAATCATATTTCCGGCTACTAGCGTCACGTACTGCATAAATCGGCAGAGCCATTTAGTGCGTCGCGCCGTTTAATAAACCGGAGAGCCGGTGACGATGAGCTGCAACAGTGCGTGCACTCACAGTGCGTCCGTGAACCGCGTTTTCATTCTCGACTTGCAGGCATTTGTCCTCTATACGTAGACATGTTTCATACATGAGAACTCGTTATTTCCTGTGTCTTTGACCACTTCCTTGACGCCTCGCACCGTACGTATACCTTGCAGCATTTAATTGATGCCACAGCGGCATGTACTCCGCCCCGCGTGGAAAGATAAACTGCACCGCAGCATAACGTCTATAATACCAAGGCATGGTGGTGGCGGTGGTTGTTGTTTGGGATCAGGCGGGGTTAGCCTGGCTGGATATGCCGGCAATTGCTCCGCCCGAGCTCCTCCTAATTAGCCAACGGTAGTGTCCTTTCACCACGAGTTTGCCAGTTTCGTCTCCTGAAGGAAGCTGAGTAGAAGGCGCGACGCGTCTCTGCGCAGCATCCAATGCCCCTTGGAAAGACGATGTGGTCCAGAGTGCCGTGTGGGGCTGCCAGCTTTCGAATCGCTGAGAGCATCGCAGTCCGCTCGACATCATGCTCTGGGCAACACATTACGTAGGGGTGTACATCCCCTATCACTGCACATGACGAACACAGAGGCAATCGCACGAGGCCCACTTTGAATAGCCATGCTGTGGTCATCGCTGAGCCCGTTCGGATGCGGTACAGCAATGTTGCCTCCAATCTTTTAAGTCCCTTTGTGACGCAAGGCTGGTGATAGGGATTTCCCAAGGACTTGGAATGTTCGGCCACTGTTCGCCTAAAGTCGTTTCAGTGATTGGGGGAACTTTAACAGTCGGTGCAAATTGCAGCGCACTCCGTGCCATCTGATCAGCGGTCTCATTGCCCTTGACGCCAACATGGGATGGAATCCACAGAAACCGCACGTTAAAACCCTTGCTGCTGAGTTTTGCACAAGCCGTAAAGAACACCGACAGTCCCTTTTCGTGGGGATCCCATGCTGCAAAAGTTGTACTGCCGCTTTTGAGTCAGTCAGAATTACAACTTCCTGTGGCTTATATGACTTAAGTTTTCTCAAAGCAGCCGCGATGACAATGCACTCGGATTCGGTGGAGGACACCACGTGATCCAGGCGTGCTGCCCAGGAAACCTGGGCATCAGGAATGACATACGCCGGTGCACTAACCCCTCTGAGCGGATCGACTGAGCCATCCGTAAAAATTTGAAGGTGATTGCGATAAGAGTTCTCCAAATGTTCAAGAACCAAAAATCTGGCTGCTTCCACTGGCGCGTTTCTCTTGACTCTCATGTGAGGAACATGTAGCTGACACTGAAGGCTCTCGTAAGACCATGGCGGCATTGAGATGGGAAGTTTCCCCGGCCACTGATGGCACAATATTCTCAGAGTGTTAAGAGAAGTGTGCGTCTGAGAGGCCGTCCTTGTTCGAAGCCGCCTTATTATTGCTCTTCCAGCAATGGTTTCCCCGAGACGCATTACCTGCGTCAGTAACCTCTGTGACGCCATCAAGCGGAGTGTAGCAGACTGGCTCTCCCGTATGACCTTCTCGTTTGGCGCCCCCTGAGGAACTCCAATTGCTATCCTCAGCCCTTTCCTTTGCAACACTTCTCGGCATACTGGGATTCTAAAGGGGAGATCAGAGGCTAATGGTAAAGAATGCGACTCACAATCAGAGCTGAGTGCAGTTTAATTATGGACTCCGGGTGATTCCCCCACTTAGCTCCAGCAATCCTCCTCAAAATGTTCACATGGGGAAGCAGAGCCGAAACAGTCATGTTGACTGCCCGTCGCCAATACAGTCTGCTGTCCAGGGTGACACCAAGGAACCGCACGTGAGTGGCTTGGCGCATACAGGCTGCCCAATGTTAAAATAACATGGGTGGACCATCGCCGGTTCCCAGGGAAAAGAACAAAACAAGACTTCTCGGCCGAGAGCGTCAGTCCGACGGAGAACAAGTATTTCTGCATGGTGTGAACACTCCATTGAGCCATCACTCCCAGTCGCTTATGTTGATATCCGGACAACCAGATGCAAACATCGTCAGCGTACACGGATACTTGAGCTCGTTGTCGAACTTCTTTTAGTGCTGCAGGTAGCCCAGCCATAACCACATTGAAAAGAATAGGGGACAAAACACTACCCTGGGGAACCCCCCTCGAGACGCTTCTTTTTTCGCTTAGCACACTCCCCAACCGTACTTTCATGTACCGGTCTGTGAGAAAGCCGTGAAGGAAGCGAAGAAGGTTTCCTGACACCCACATTGCATGTAGTCTGTCTACTATTGCTCGTCTCAGGACACAGTCGTAAGCCTCCGAAACGTCAAAAAGCACAGCTATAGTTGAAAGTTCATGCACTTGGTTATGTTCTACATGGCTGATAAAGTCCAGAACACTATCCTGGGCGCTTATTATTCGTCGAAACCCAGTCATGCAGTATGGTAGTTTCTTTTATAACGATCTAGCCACCAGGTTAGCCTCGCACAAACCAGTTTCTCCATCAACTTCGCCACACAAGATGTGAGGGAAACAGGCCGGTATGAAGACACCACCGTTCGGTCCTTTCCAGGTTTAAGAACCGGCACCACCCAGGCGAGTTTCCACGAAGAGGGAATGGCACCAGTCTCCCAAATGTGGTTGAAGTACCGGAGGAGATCGTTTTTGCGTTCTGCAGGCAAAATAAGCAGCATTTGATTGGTGATTTCGCCAGGCCCTGGTGAACATCGCCTGCGTAAGGAACTTAGCGCGCTATCGAACTCCCGAAGTGTGAATGGGGCATCTAACGCTGAGGAGGACATGGCGGCTAACGTGGAAGGGAGTCCCGCATACATGGTATATGTGTACGCGTCCGCAAATTCCTCAGCCAATTGGGAGATCGTCACATCCTTCCCTAATGCCAAGGCCGCAAATGACATCGCGCAGGTGTGTATCTGATTCTGTGGATCTGGTCTTAAGCGCTGTTTCGGTACACACAGTGGCTTTGGTATCCGATCACAAACTGCGATTCTTTTCGCAGGTAAGTGTATGACCCCTTCCCCTTTTTCGGCGCCTGCGGCTGATGAATATTTCGGAGAGCTATACATCATCAGGCGAGCTAATACGTGGTACGATCTCCAGAAAACAAGAGAACCAGAGATTATAGGGCATACACGGCTTGCAGGGACGCGCGCCATGATTGCGCTTCCTGTATCTGACGAAAACAAAAGTACCCGAACGCAAAAAAAAAAAAAAAAAAAAAAAAAGGCGCAGCTTGCACTAGTGGGGCAAGGCTGGAGAAACAGCAGAGCTGGCGGCCCCTCTCCCTTCGTCGGAGACCCGGCTGTTGCACCTCACATGGGTTTCCGAACTTGCCGCTGAAAGTTCTCCATGACTGGCAGGCCCGGATCGTTTTGTCCGCAGGCTTTCAAATTTCAAATCTCCCCCAATGTTAAAACGCGTTAGCACGCGCTAGAACCCGCGGCAACCAGATTCGAGAACTCGGCGTCTGTAGCGCGAACTCGATGTCTGTGCTCCCCACTTCAGGCGCGAACGTACGTGAACTGGCGAGGAGAACAGTGCGCGAGAGATAACACCCCGAACACTGAGCAGTGTTTTCGAAGGTCGAGCTGGCCGACGCCGGACGCTCTGTATTTTTTCATGGTATTTTTGCGATCTCCTCATGTAGCGCAAGCCCACGCGCAAACCCATGGAGGACACCGGGTGCTCCTCACGAGGCGCACGCGCACCTGCGCTCGGCTGGTCGGAGTTTTCCGGTAACGCTCGATAGCGGAACTGAAAGATTAAACATCTGGTCTGTTTAAGCCAGTGATGGGGCTGTGGCCCATATACGCCTGCATCAAGCCCATCACCAAGCCACCAACGGTGCGCATTATATATGCATTCACGCTAACTTCCGCTTCCCTTTTCTGCACCTGTCTCGTACGTCAACTAGACATTAAAAAGCAAAGAAGGAGGGCAGAAATCTCGGCGCCGAGGCCTGAATACGACAGAGGCGTGTGAAAGCTGATTGCGGGCTGGCGAAGGTGAAGCGTTGTTTATGTGTATTTAAACAGTTGCGATTTGCATACGAGTGCTAAAGTGGCCTCTAGCGGCACCCATTTTCCAACGCCGACCAGATAAGCAGGCAACCTTATCGCTCAGAAGCGTTTCTGCGCTTGCAACTGCTCAAGTTTAAAAATAAAGCAAGAAACAAAATTCGAGGGGCATGCATAGAACTGGGGCGTGAATACTCTATCGCTAGGTGGTGAAGCGCCGTTCTTTTACGACCCGATTTTATTATTAAGTGCTGCGAACCGGCTGCCCCTCCTTGCCAAGGTTTTGAAGTCTTCCGAATCCATACTGACTTGATAAGGCGGTTTTTATTTAACCATCAGCGATTTCTTGACGCACGCCTGTTCAGCGCTTCGCAGCGAATGGGCGCCTTCCCTTTCTTTGTGTTTTCTTTCTTGACGCATGCGCTGTGGAACGTGTCGCAGCCCAATGGGCTCACTTCGTTTCTTTGTGTTTTATTTATTAAGCACGTGCTAAGGAACGCCTCTCAGCCAACAGGCTCGCTCTTTTCATTGCGTTTTATTTTCTTAATACACGCGCTATGGAATGCTTCCCAGCCCAATGGGCGCTCTCCTTTGTGTGTGCGTGCGTGCGTGTGTGCGTGTGTGTTTGTGTGTGTGTGTGTGTGTGTGTTCGTGCGTGCGTGCGTGCGTGCGTGGGTGTGTGCGCTTTTTTAGGCACTAGCAATGTGCCGTGTTGCATCCAATAGGAAGTTGGGAGCCTGCTAGACGCCATCGCCATTTCGCTTCTGCATAGTCGGCGCCTGCTACAGTTAAACCTGGATGTAACTAGTTGACAAAAGTTCGCGATTTTTTTGTTACATGCAGATTTTTGTTACATGCAGGTTTGAAGACTCGCTGGAATGAAGCAGAAATGAAGCCATAATGGCAAACATCAATGGAAGTGAGCTCACCCTTCAAGGGATTATTTCAGAGTGAACAACTGCGTGAGTTGCATCTGCTGTCTCCCACCAGCTTGGCACTACACGTAACTGAAGTATCACTTTTTCCCTATGGCACTTTCGGGCCTTAAAGCATTTCAAGAACCAAACGTGTGCTGAAAGGGCGCCTTTTTGCGAACTTGATGCTCTTTACCCAACTTATAATTGTTGAGGTGCTAGCTGCGAGGCTCTACCCGGCGGCGACATTCTACTTTCTCGCCGGCGGAGACGCCATTTGAAATTGTGAGCTTGCCTTGAAAATACACAACTGTTCGTTTTCTCGCAGCAGAACTCATCAGCGACGAACCGATACCACACATAGCAGTGCATACGTGCGACTACACACGCCGACAGGACGATAGCACCTCAAATTTAAGTCTCGAACCAAAACCGCACTTACACGCATGCACACGCACGGTAGTTTGTGGTACAGGCGAAAACAAACAAACAAAAAAGAAACGTGATGTGTAGTTACTCTTGCTGCCTGGTGTGATGTCACGCTACACAAGCAAAATCAGGAGTGGATGCTACGATAGCCACGAGAGGGCGCGAGCCACCCTGTTTATCATCATCATCATCGTCGTCGTCGTCGTCGTAATAATCATGAAGAATTTTGTTTTTAAACGATTGTAGACGTTTTCGTCGATGCTGGCTCCCTACAGTGGTGCTAATATTCGCTAAATTAGTTCATTTCTCCGGCCGATTTTTCAGGAAAAGTATAAAAATCAATAAATGATCAGCTTGCCGACTTCGTTAGATCAAGGTTACCCTCCGCAACGTTTGGCTGCAAAGAGGTCGCAAACACATGGGTTTCAATGGGGCTGGAAATAGGGAATTGGAAAAGTTCGTTAAATCCAGGAATTCGTTATCTAGAGGTCCGCTAAATCCAGGTTTAACTGTATATTTCTTACTGGATCACTTAATGTTTCTTCACTAAAACAGGCATGACCGTATTTAATCTCATTATTCTCATGACGACGTAGAATGCATGAACTGGGTGATTTGAAGTGTTCGTGCGGACTTTGACATTATAATAACCATTTCTAGCCACACCTTACAAATTTTTGTCCGGGCGCGCACGGAACGCTCAAACACGCGGAATAAAATGTGTTGTCTGGAACAAAATCCCGTGAATACAAGGTGAATTGCTCGGCTAAATAATTAGGCTACAACGGCGACAACTCTTTACCACTTCACGCCTCGGGACTCCTGACGGGAGCATTACATGAGAGTAAGGGAAGAGCCGGAAAAAATCCCGCGTGTAAAATCACCCGTCAACTTAAAACTATAAGTGAATGCAAAACGCGCTCCCGAAACATTTATCCGCAAACGTATTACGCAAATCTCTTTACTACTCGGAAATGGCGTAGACGACGCTAAAACAAAACGAATAAAGTTTGGTCGCACCAAAGGTCTGCAGAAACGGCGTAGTAAGCGTTTCCTGATGTCGACCGCAGCGCGCTCCGACCGACGTCCCCGGTGTCCTGTTCTTTCTGCTCGAATGGTCCTTCTTAAGCTTTCATTCGTGCGTTTCATTGCAACAGCCAAGTCGCTGCATTGAACGCCACTGTTTCTCTAAGCTTTTCACGCGTATCATACGCGCGCCGCCAGAAACAGCTGCGGGTCATTCATGCAGACGGTCGTAATTCGTTCTTGCGACGGCCATTTTTCCTTAATGAAAGTCAGAGCGACTCTGAAGCCATTTTGGAATGAAAAGGGCATTTTGCCGACACGCAAAAAGAAGCAAAGAAAGGGCCTTTCTAGGGGCTGCAAATTGCCGCCACCTGGTGTCGGCGACCGGCCCTTCTTCCAGATGGCACGCACTGCAGCGACGGTCTGCGAAGCAGACGACGCTGCCGGACAGCGGACGAGAAGCCCACCGCAGCCGACGACAAAGACAGGGACGCCATCCGAATGAAATACGAGCTATTGGCGAAGCGAACGAGCCACGTCGTCCCGTCTGATTGGCTTTCCCGTGTAATGCGGCTCGTTTCTGGAAAGCGCTTTGAGCGGGCCCCTCTACGGAGCTGGAGTGACGGGCGCGGCTTTGCGACAGCGGGAGGGAACACGCGACGCGGGGAGCCTCAAGCCTTTCTTTCCTCTTTAACAAGCAACACCCTCTCTTCTTCTCGGTCGCGCGCGCATTTTTAAGCTTCGTTTAGCTTAATGCGGGGCATTGCCGGGGCGGGTTTTATTTTTAAGCAAGCAAAAAAAAAAAAAGGATCTGTTTGTTCGAATTGTCTGTTTGGATTGCAGGTATTACGGACTGAAGCTGTACAACTGGATTATGCGGCTCATAGCAGTGCAGAGGATATGCCATAGTATTGCCACGACTATGATGTTGCGGACGGAATTCCCCACTCGGCCTGCATGACTGTCTCATTATGAGTCTAGGGAATTTCGCCAGTTACTGAACAGATGAGAAAGAATCCTCACGATGCGCCCGGGCCGTGAGCCAGGGGGGAAAGACGAGAAAGAAGTAGAAACTCGCTTGTTCTAGCTGTGGCATCGTCAGTAATTGCTGGCACAATTGGCCCTGTAAATGAACATTCTTTACTCTTCTAACTTGAGTTGGTCGCTACAACACGAACTATCGTGCTTTCCTTTGGACGAAAACCTCGTACCCGCGGGTATCTTTGCATCTAAAACCATGGTGGTCACCACCATTGGCTACCCTTCGATAACGTTCACCGAATTAATCACAAAAACTATTTTAAGGCAGAGGCTCGTGAGGGGGGCAAGGTGCGAAAATGAATAGCTGATTAGCTAGCTTAATCACACTACTAAAATTTAGAGAGGAGAGAGGAGAGAGAGGAGAGAGAGAGAGAGAGAGAGAGGGGGGAGGGGGGAGAGGGAGAGGGGGGAGAGGGAGAGGGAGGGAGGGAGGGAGGGAGGGAGGGAGGGAGGGAGGGAGACGATGGTTTTCCTAGGGTAGTGTCCCACGCGGTACACCTTACAGGCGTCGCAATAAGTCGTGTCACTTGGGGAGATCGCCAGTGAATTTCGCTTACAAAGTAAAAAAAGGGGAACGAGATCAGAGTGACTTACCCTAAGCCCCTTTCTTATCATCATCAAGTGTTGATGTTATTAGCGTTATTTTCTGCGATTGCATGGGCGGCCGCGTGGTTGGTGTAGCAGCCCGGTGTGTGACGCGTCAGGACTCGGGAGTTGATGCCCCGAGCTAATGTCATATCTATGAAGGTATCGTTCTCGTCGTCGGTTGACTCTGTTCAATTCTCTCACCCCGATTTGCGCAGGAGTCACAGTGCACATATATACTACCCTGTATCGGGTCATTTTCTGCGCCGTTGGACCGATCCCGTCTGCTTGCTACCAGGCACCAACACTGGAGACCAGTGCGGCGTCCACGCTGTCAACATTGGGCGCGCCCACCTCCCCTGCCGCTTTCACAGGCACGTCCCCGCCGTGGCCTTTTGTGGGGGCAACCCCGTCCTCCACAGCTGCCTTTCTCGAGGGTGTCAGCCGTGGCGGCGGCGTCGTTTGTCGAACACGCGCGGGCGAGAGGAATTCCTATTGATGCTTCTTTTCGTGGCATATCGCCCCGCTCGAGCACGCGCCCGCTGACCCCTTGCTTGGTCTGCTGCGGCAGAATAAGCCTGTCTTCTGCGCCCGCCGCCTTCCGATGGACACTAAACTCTTCAAGTCGCCACGATCCATTCCTTCGTGGGAGGTTGTCGGTATTTCTGTTTCGCAGACCGCCTGGCAGCCCGACAGTCGCGCGCCGGCGGTTTAACGACCGGTGGACGACGAGGCCGAGGCTGAACGTTCGTTCCTGTACGAGGCGGAACATATCTCCGTAATAGTAGTAATAGTTCGGCGCGGGGCTTTATGTGTTAAATCATATGGAAGCCTGAAGGACAACACCACGAATGGTCGAGGGCTGTGCAGATTAACGCAAACTACATTAGGATCTCTTTTGTGTCGACCGAAATCTCATTTCGCGGGATATGCTTTATATTAGCGCTTTCTTCTATATCAGAACACAGTTCGGGATACCGCGAACCGGATCCGGAAGCAAAGAATACGATGACCGGTGGACCACAGGCGCGGAGCCTGGCAGCAGGCGCAGCCGATGTGCCAAGGAGAGACGTCTGAATGATTTGCAGTAAATGCCAGGAAGGTAACAAACGCTTCGGACGTTATTTCTTTTGTGCGTGCGTGTGAGTGCGTTTGAACGCGGATTTGACCTGATAATGGTGGACAGGTGTACGGAAGTGACCACTTCTATCGCTGCATCCTGCGTGCACGTAATGCGATAGCATAGTTTATTACATTTCTTTTGCAAGTTGAAGCAGCCTTTTTTTTTACTGAAAGAGAAGAACCAGTGGTCACGATTGGGAAGGCGAATGGAGAAACTGAGCGGGCAGGGTTTCAAGCCCCCTTGATCATGCTGACATTATCTGGGAAGCGCTGGATGTGTAGAGATCGAGTTGAGGGATCTTGTGTTGGTTATTCTCATGAAGATCTGATCAGATCATGAAGATCTGATCTGATCTGAAGATTCGATCATGAAGATCAAAAACAACCTTGCCTTATTTAACAGAACTCGCTTTTGGTGGCTCACTCAGCTGCATTCCGCCATCCAAAGACGATCCCGCCAGAACGAGAGAAGAAAAATTAAAAAAAAAAAAAATCCGGGCCAGCTCCACTAACGTGAAACCTGGGGAGGGGCAAAACATGCAGTGTATAAGTGTATTCTTGGGGAAGGGGGGGGGGGGGGCGTAGAGGTATACTGCTTTGCTGTAAAGGCCTATTGTCTTTGAAGCATGAAGCTCTCTAGCTTGAGGCGTAAACGAGTCTCCCGGTGTTTTTTTTTTAGTGCGCGTTACGTTCTAGCGCAAGGCGTAAACACGTTTAGCGGTGTATTAGTACCGTGACTACATGAGGCGACGATTACGACGACGGACGACAGGAAACGCCAACAGCCCCAGCCCCTAAGGGGCGTCGCCCTTAAAACTTTGAACTTTTTTGTTACACGACGCCAGCACTGATATAACGCGAAAAACGCTAAAGTATTCATCACGAAGTTGAGTTCATGTTAGTATTCAAATGGCACGATAAAACGGAACTAACAGCACCAGTGCAAACACACTGATATAACGCGAAAAACGCTAAAGTATTCATCACGAAGTTGAGTTCATGTTAGTATTCAAATGGCACGATAAAACGGAACTAACAGCACCAGTGCAAACACACAGTTACTTTGGTCGGTGGCGCCCAGTCGCACAAGTCCTTGTGACCTCATAAGGGCTGGGCGAAGAAGGGGGTGGCGGGTCAGTCGCCACAGCTTGATCTCTTTTCCTCTTTACCTTGTTTATCTTTCTAAGGTTGCGCTAAAATTGACATTGTTGTTGGTCAAAGCAGTCTTTTGAATGAATGAAAACTTGAATTTCGTCTTCATGGTCATCAAGGTCTGGTGGCCATTTCTAGTTTCATGCCAATACCGTGTAAGAACACGTTCCTTTCAAGCCAAATTATGATACCGATGATGATGAGATGGGTGCAAAGAATCCGTGCCTGGCGTCACCGGCTCCAGCTTATTCGCGAATGCTCTGCGTGGGAAAGTGAACTCTCGTAGTTATAGTGCCGATAGCTCTATGCAGCTGTGAGGTTGGCGTAGGCCACAACTCTCATCAGCATCATTCTAGCTTAGCCTTGCATTTTGCTTCTTAGCCAATCCTATTGGAAGGCGTGAGCCACCAGTGTGCGCGCTGTACAGTGCGTGGTACAGCCGCCGCAATCATCATCAGGAGCAGCAGAAGCCTATCTACGCCCACTGCAGGGCAAAGGCCTCTCCCATTAATCTCCAACTACCCTGGTCCTGTGCTAACTGCGACCAATTTATCCCCGCAAACTTCGTCAACATCATCAACCATAAATAGAATTCCCTTCCTCGGGCTACTATCCCCTGAGAGCGTAGTGAGAGCACACTTGCTACGTGGCTGAGCAGACGGACGATAAGATCCGCCTGATTTTTGATGCTACAGCATAAAAGGGCCCATTGAGCAGAAAATCCACCGCCGGTGTCTGTAGCAGCGAAATGGCTCCTAAGATGGCCAGCAGCGCGAAGAAGACGAAAGCAACTTAATTGATTTGAAAGGAACATTATGAAAGTTTGGAACTGGATGGGAATCGAAGCCAGGGACTCCGGAATGCGAGTCTAGCGCGCATCGCCGACGGTTCTGCGGCTTCATGGCTTCAGCTGACTTAGATGGACATAGCGAATGCATCTTAGCCTCCGACTTAAAAAAACTCAACAACCTTACATGAAGCTCGACGTACAATTACTTTGACGCTGCTTTGTACCTCCTTAGGATAAATAACAGCTCGTTGAGGCTGAATATAAGTATGACAACATACCCATTCAGGCGGAATGGCCATGGACCGTGACAGCTGCCGCCTGAAGCTCACAGCTGTTTCACCCATTCCTATTGGCTGTGATGTCAACATACCCACTCGACATTACTGCTTTGACATTATTAGAGCGAAACCTCTACTACTTGTCTCTCGAGGTTATTCATCGCGTCAGAGTGACCTTGGGTTGCCGTGTGCAAGCGTGGTAAGTGTGACGTCACTCCACGTCATCCGCTGCGGAGAGGCTTCGCAGCCTGCGCTCGCACGGAGTTTCGCTGCTACCGTAACACATGACAACGCGCGGGTTTAAAGGGAAAGACAACCTATTTTTGTCGAGTATATATTCTCTATCCCAAATGAAAGGGCATCACTTAGATCACCTTAACGAGAAACGGTTTTGCTGATAACGCCCTAGAAATTATTAAATCGAATTTTTTAGATCTACGAGCAGTATTTGTCCTCCCAAAAATAATGCTGGCAACCATGAGATACAGTAGCGCGGAAACATACTTTTGTCTGTGTGCGAAATGAAAAGCGATATTTAAAACCTTGTCCCCAGCTAAAAAAAGTGTGAATCGCAGGCTTTCTAATTCCTTCATGTGTGTTTTTTTTTTAATTCAGCAGTCTATTTTGCAAGAAGGCGCCATCTGTTGGGATGGACGATAGGTAGAATCTGGCTTCACGGCGTGGAGGTCGGAAGTTCGATTCTCCCCAGGCGCGTCCATTTTTTTTTAAGTTTTTTGTCATTCCTTTACTCATTTTATTTCTTCAGTATCCAGTAGAGAGAGAGAAAAAGTGAAGGAAAGGCAGGAATGTTAACCAGGCTACGGCCTAGTATGCTATCCTGCACGGGGGAAAGGGGAACAATGAGGAAAAGGAGGAAAATAGAAAAAGAAGGGGAAAGGTACGGACAGAGCATGGAGTGGTGTGCCCAGCGGTAGGACACTATAGACAAAGAGGTATAACCTTTAATGGGTCTACATTTCACATGCCTTATACTCATTGTTACGGAGCTTGTAAAGTGAGTGTGCGTACACATTTAGGCGCGGCCTGCGTTAAAATGCCTTTAGTATTATTATAAATTCACATTGTACACAACGAAGCGAAATGCTGCACGAACCACTTGTGCTCTCGCGTATACTTTCAGCGGGGTAAATCACAGGTACCCGACCCGGCTTCGCAGGTATACGTGCCTCCACAAAGGGACATCTATCCTCATCTGTTCTTATTTGGTAGCTATTTGCATTCCCTCGTCTGTAAGCAGCCCGAATATGTAATTATACAGGTCGCCCTCACAATCGAGCCTTGCACAACCTGTATAAGAGATGGTCTACAGTCCGGAATATTTACGAAGAAAATGGATCCGACAGTTACACATTTCTTTTCTGCGCAGTCAAGGCCGCATATAACTCGGTGCAGCGGAAAACGAGAGTGTCCACTCGCCCACGTACCATTTCCCATCTATAAACGGCCCGAAGAAACACCGCGGGCGTTCATGATGTATAAACCCGAAGGCTATCGGTGGAAGCTTCGCTTCAAAGAGAAGGCAAACAGAGAGAGATAGGTGAAAAGAAACCCGAGACATCGGGCATCCTTTCATACACGGCGGGAGAGGGAGAGTAATCGGAGAAGGAGATGAGGCGAGAGGGAGGGAGAGAGAGAGAAGTTATTCCACATCGCGCCTGGTCGCATGCGGAATCCGCACCGTCCCGATCCATCCCAGGGGGGGATATAACGCTCCAATCCTGACGTCTCCAACGGTACACCACTCGGTCATGGAAGAATGTGGATGGATGGGAAAGGAGGAGTATCCGATGGCAACCGCATGCGGTCTTCTCAAAGATCACGTCCAGCTCGCAAGAATCCGCGCCGAAGGTGGCGCGTTTTCGGTGATGAAGGGAAAAGGAGCGGGCGCAGCGATAGCCCTTGCGGGCAGCCGTGACGGCGGCCTCGAGTGGCCAGCCGTTCCCTATATATACGCTTCGCGTATAATAAGGCCGCGCTCCGGCATTCAATAAAAGCCGGGAATCGTAAAAAAGCGGCCGGAACAATGGGAAGAGCTAGCGAGACAGGATCGGCTCGGTAAATGGGAGGAAGAGACACTAAAACTGGACGTGATTTACGCCGGACCAACGCGCGGGGCACCCAACACCACAACTCCTCCGCCTCCTCCTTAGCCGCTTCCCAGACCTTATCCTCCTTGGCGCGTGTGACGAAGCCGACGGCACTCTTTTTTCCCCCATCTAGCGGAAAAAGATGGGCTCCAAGACGTGGCTTCCACCCAGGTCGTTGGATTGACCGCCGCCGCGCACCCGTCAGTGGCGCAAGCTGGACGCTCCTTGCTGCGAGCTCTACGTCTTCAATCTTCCTCAGCTTTCTCGGTGGTATTCGCCGGACAAAAACGAACCCTCGTCGCGGCGTTCGCGTCCGGGAAGAAAGCGCATGTTTGTAATTCCACATTCGAGGGACCGTGCTGGTGCAATACAGAAATTAGATAATCGATTATTAGAACCGCATCCCAGCAGATGGTTATCACGAGTCCAGAAGGAGTCCAGACCTTTTTTACAAAGCCCGTGTTAGTCTTATGCTTGCACAGTGGAGATATCACAAGAAAGAACGATGCTGTGACAAAAATACCTGAGGACTTTTCTCCGGGACTTCTTTATCGTACATCTCGTTGAGCGGGAGTTCTGGTTTTTCGCGTGCATGATAAAAATGGCCGCTGCGGCCGGGATCGACCCTGCACCCTCGGGCTCAGTAGCACAACTGAGCCACCGAGCCACCACGGCGGGTAATAAAATTTAAAAAAGAAACGCCAAAAAGGTGCTTTCAACAAACACTTCGCATTCACCTAAATGCGGATTAGCCTGTATATCTTAAATTGAGAAAAAATCCTTCTTTTTTTTTATGGCGTTCATGACTGTGTAGCTATAAATTTGAAAGTCCTCTCGTATCGGCTGAAGACTCGCGCGCGCAAAAACAGACAAAAACAAAATGATGCCACCCCGAAGGATCCGTGTGTCTTTCCTTCGCTTATATTCCACCTGTGTGTACACAACCCGCCTGTATCTCAGCTCAATCGGTCCCTTCCTTGACAGGGGCCGTTCCCGGACCGTGTTTCAGGCGACTTCACTGACGCGCCGCCGCCGCCGAGGCCCTTTTGTCGCTTCTTTCTTTCGCGTAGTTCAGCCGTGGTGTGCAGTGCGCACGGTATGCACACATTCCCCTGTTCCACCGACGGCCGAGTCGGGGCCGCCTTTTGTCCGGCCTCCTGTCCACCTGCCGCGACCGCCTGGACTCCCCGCGAGACGCCATCGACGCTCCCTGTACGCAGCTGCCTCCCGTAGCACCACTCAAGAAACAACGCCACCCAACTAAATGAAAGCCTCGTATACCTCGTCCTTCGTATTCCCACTTCCCTGCTATTGACTGATTAGACACCACGCGCCCGTTCCTGTGCTTGACGTTTTGGGACATCAATTACTCAACTGCAGGCAACGGTTCCTCGGGCGGCGACATCTCGAGGTATGATTATCTAGAAGGTGTTGTCCACCCAAGCAGTCCTGGTGCGGCTGTACCAAATTGAGGTGGGCCAGCGATGAAAATCTGAGCTCCTTAAGCGGGGTACCGACACGTTATCTATCGCATGCGGCCGTCTTAGCGTTTTACGACGTATAGCTGGCTTCCCTTGGTTGTCACAATGTCAGCGGCCGAGCGGAACAAAATAATAATAATAATAACAAAGGAAGAAAGCCACATGCACGCAAAGGCAGGGGACGCATGCACATGTTTTCCCTTCATTGTTTACAGACGTGCAAGTGACTTAAACTGTGGGAAAGCGGGCTGCTGTACTTATAGGTTTGTGCCAACGGAGTAAGTGAGGCGAAGTCGAAAAGAAAAGTGGATTTCTTAAAGCGAGAGCTTCCTTAATGGGATCGATGGCGAGCTTTCAAAAAACTAATGCGTTTCCTCATAGACCGGTTGGCCGACCGAAAAGCTCTGATAAGATCTCTGACCACACGGCGCGTGCGTGAAACCGGGATTCCATTGTGTCAACATGGTTGCTTGGAAATCGCGAAAAAGGAACGGTTCTAGATACGACAATACACGCATCATTCGCGAAGAAGGAGTGCAATAGTACACCTTTATCTCATAAAGCACGTATCGGTATACATTTAGATCGTTCGTGTAGATGCGTTAACTTTGTGCGCGAAAAATTGTCTCATGGGTTAATTCTTCGTTTGCGATTTTGGTCTTTGAAGGTTTGGCGATCCCCTATAGACACACTTTTAGCGAAGCCTTTGACGCACTTTTAGCGAAAGCTTCGACCCACTTTTGACGCAGTTTTAATGGTAGAAAGATTTCGCGCTTATCTCAACTCTCTTTAGGAAGGAATAGTATTTTTTTTTTTTTTTGCACCGAGCCGGAGCTCACTTACAGCCGTGCTGCATATGTGAAGGAAGAAAAACAATATTTAATGACCGGGTCTGTCAACGCTGAAAGCACGCGCAAAGAGCGGATAATATTTATTACAAGTTACTGGACAATAAGTACGGAATCTATTGACTTCGCTTCTGTAGGCGTTACAGGTGCCATCGAAAGTAATTAGGACGCGGACTTGCGAATTTCGTCCAGTCTCACCGCTCTAACCCCGTGTAGCCTTGGCAACTGTTACGTGGGTGTGTGCGTTTTGGAAGGCAATTTCAAACTTAGTAAACTTCCTCGATGATTATAACGTCGGCAGAAAAGGTTTAAGGGGAAGGGGGAAATCCGCTCATAATGATGAATCCTTCTAATTACGTTTCTAGGTACGTGCACGTATACGTACGCCGATAATTAAGTTGCCCAATCATCGACGTTCCTACTAGTTTATAATGCCGCCTCTACTTCGCTTGAAGCAATCCTGTCCCTGCCTAACAAACATAATTTCCCTTCGAAGGTATATTAAACTTCGAGGTATACTAACTTCAGCCGTTGCAGAGCGATGTCCACACATTCGCTATGATAGAGTGGTTCACGCGTGAGTAAATAGTAAACACAGCGACGTATACAAAAAGAAATATTTCTCTGTTTTTAAGGTTAGTATTTATTTTTTTGTGATGCTTAGGTCATGCAATGTGAACACCGTCTGAGAGGACGAACAAGTTTATTTGCTTTTCGGACTAACTCACTTAACAGGACGCACCTCGAAGTAAGAAAGCTAAAGGAAAACCTTTCCATCGCAATGTCAGTGCCGAGGCGAAGGCAGCGTCACATCTTCTTGGCTCCTAGACAGGACCAAGATTTCGAAAAAGAAAATCAATCAAGCATAGACCTGGCTGCTGTTTTGTAAGGGTCACTCACAGGTACCATCAAAATAAATCAGAAATGGGACATGCGACTTTAATCCAGTTCCTCTGCTCTGTGTCTGTTTGTCCTAAGCAAACACGTACGCGTGTTTAGGGAAGTCATTTCAAATTGATGCGCCTTCTTCAGGATTTTATCATCTGCCTAAAAGATATTGTAATCGTATTCCGGAGGAATTATCTTGAATAATTTCGGTATATTCGTGGTATTTTGAGGTGTTTTCGTACGTTTCGATTAATTCAGCAACCACGTTAAACGAGATAAACAGTTTTTTTCTTCCAATTGGTGATAGGCCTCCTGCGCTGCCCAGGGGGCGCTGCGCAAGCGGCTTCCGGGCAGTACTTCCGGGTAGTACAAAGCTGCGCGGGTCCCATAGGATCCCGTGTTGACAGAAGCAAAATGAGCTCGACGCTCCCGATTATTTTGCGACGTGGTCGCCAGCTCATCCTCGACGCGTCCGATCTATTTCAGCGACCAACTTGGCATTAGGGGAAAAAGCTTTGCAGCGCTAAACACGTTTACAGCGCCGACGAAAGTGCCGGGACCGTGACGGCGTCTGCTACTCGCAGGTTCACCGATCGATGGTCGTACGAAGTGAAATTTTAAGTAAAATTTCTGGTTTAAACTAATACTCTAGGTGACAAAGACTTCTAAAAAACAGCCGATCAAAAAAGAAGAGTGACGCAATCGGCGATGATCGCGCTTTAAAAAGCCAGCGAGTCCGGCGGACCGCAGGCTCGCCTGCTGCGGTGCGCCGCTCTTTTGCGTACACGCACTATGCGTGCACTTTCATTAAACAGTGCTCGTTTGCGTCTCCGTTACGAATACATGGTGCAGCGTTAGCTTGCCGTTTTGTTGCGTGTCTCAGTGACAAAATGCCGCGACCGTCAGAAGCGTGAAATCTGTTTTGCGATGCCGAAATTAGTGGCCGTAAAACAAAGTGGTCGGGCGAACTAAGAGGCCGCTCGCTTTCCTTGCTTGCTCTCACTTTACTTAATTATGCTCTTGCAGCATACATTCCCAGTTCGCACTTAATAGCCTAATAGCCTAGAATAGCCTAATAGCCGACACGGCGGAGGGCTGGACGGCAAATGCGGGGGGGGGGGGGGGGAGGGGGTGAGGAGGGGGCTTTGAATGCAAAGAGAAAAAATTCAGCGAATTTCTAATAATATTTGACAATATTCTGGCGAAGTGTGAACATGGGGGAGGGAGGGGCAATTCAACTGGAGGACGCGAATTCGCTGTTCTTGTCTCGCTGTCTAACTCCATTTGAAGTCAAAACTGTCGTGTACGTCGGCGTTCAGATTCGACGACCCCTGCACTAGAAAACCAACACAGTAAGTGATGATCGTATGTAAATATTCGGGCAGCGCGCCGTGTATGCGGCTGTGTTATGTTATGCTGTGCGTGTGATTTGGTGCGTGTTTTGCGTCCTTTAATAGCGCTTAATTTGTTTATTTAATAAATGCCCCACCTACTCGATAGTATACATGTACCCTGCCGTTCGTAAATCGTGCGGCGTAAAACGTCACGCAAGAATCATTTAGTTTGCGAAAATACGAAACAAAATTTCCACTCGTTTCAAAGGCGGTGCCAGGCCAGCCGTGTCAGCTGAGTCGGCTGCGCAATTCTTGCGTTCGCTTAAAGCTCCCGATGAAGCAACCTTTTGCAGTTACCTCAGGATGTAATAAGAGCAGCGTTCCATGTTTATGCTACTCGTGAACTTTCCTTTGTCGACCGCACGCAAGAAGAAAAAAAAACTAACTGTCGTCAAACAGTTAAACCACCCGACCTAGCGATACTGTCCCACGCCGCGACCACCGCGACAGCTCGCTCAAAAGAAAGCCGACAAGTCGGCTTCTTTTAGCGGATATTATTTTTTTTAGCCTCTGCAGCTACTTTAAGGGCTATTTCATACAGTATGCAGTCATTTAAACACAATGCAAAGCGCCACAACCAACTTTCACTCTGGCTTGTAATTGAAAACACATGGAGGGCGGCGAGGGTCGTCTGCTTTTGTACTACCCAGAGGCGTCGGCCGCTAGGGGCGCTGCATGTCGCCAAAACTCCAGCGCAGGAGGCCTATAGCGACATGTTGTCATTATTACCCTCGTTTTTCGTTTTAGCATTGCCACAGCATTCAAGCAAAACACCTACGCAACAGTTTCCGCATATTATTTCTCGTACGTGAAGATTCTCCTCTCGCGTTAAATATAGATCGCGGAATTCAAGCAACCATTCGACTCCAGTCCGAGGAGGAGGAGGTGGAAGAAACTTTACTGAGCAAAAACAAATTGTGGGCTGGCTTCCTAGTCCGGAAGTCCATGGGTAATCCTGGCTCTGTCCGCTCGGTCAACCAAGATCATCTGGATATACACACAGCGCGCGCACTGGCTGCCGGGCTTGAAAGCGTAGGGGAGGAGTCATGCTCGAGGCATGTGCAAGCGCGTTCGGTCCTGCCGCCGTCATTTGCACAGCCCCGTAGGTGGGCTTTCCCACGTGACTTGAGAACAAATAAAGGAAGCGCATTGTTCTCGCGCTAAGTAAATAATTCCGAGTATTGATGGCCATATATACCTTGACTTCGGAAGTCGTTTAACATGACCTTCACGCTCCTGGCAGTTCTATGCCACAACTGGGTCATCATAATCAAACAGCAAGCGTATACATTTTTTTTTTTCAAGCAAATTTCTTTACTCGTGTGGAACGAAATTGATTCATGGTTTGTATTGGTTTTAGGGCACTAAATTAAAATCGCTGTTCAATAAATCTTTCAGCAAGTGTGTTGCCATTATGTTACCACGCAGAGTTTCTTATTGTTTCGTATTCGTGTTCATTAAACCACTGTTGACGTGACAGTGGTTAAAGAAAAAGGCAGAAAAACAAAGGAATACTCTTTACTCTTGCACCAATGTTTTGAATTGCTTCTGTGCACCTTCCCCCCTCCTTTATTCCCCGAAATATTCCCAGCTTACGGCAACTCGTCGACTACAGAACTTTTTTTTTTTTTTTTTTTTGCGATGCTTACGTCATAAAATGCCAACACCGACGAAAGAGCGCAGAAGCTTATTTGCTTTCCGAACTGTATTACCTATCTGGAAGCGCAGCTTTGCAAAATGAAAGAAGGAAAAAAAGACCTTTCGCCAGAGTTCAGGGCACCGCAGTGGCGTATTCCGCTTGGTTCCTCCAGACTTGACCGAGCTATAAAGCTTTGCAATAGGTACGAGACTTACAGCAGCGCTGTTGAGGTCACATGACCACCTTACCTTGGCTTATTAATTAGAAATGAGTCGTGAGAACTTATTCAACGTTCTTCGTTTTGTGTCTGTGAGGCCTAACTCGCGTGCGCGCTTAGGGTGGTCATTACAAACGAGTGCACCTTCTCCGCGATTCTAACAGGTGCGGAAAAGATCAAAAGTATATTGTTGCAAATGTGTTAAATCCGTCATGGTGATTTAAAGTCCTTGTGGCTTCATTTATTATTTATTATTATTCATTTATTATTATTTATTACTTGCAGCTTCATTTATTATTCAACTATGCGAAACGAAACAAACAACCTTTTTTCTGTGTTATGAAATATTCAGAGCGTTCGAGCAAGATACCCATACCTCTGTGTTCACTGGGCATATTTCGTTAGTCGCAATTTTTTTCCGCGCTTTATATATATAACCCACGAAATTCAAAGTGTTATTGAGCTCAACACGATCTACAATATAATACAAATACTGCACTCAGTGGTCGCCAGGCATAAAATGGGAGAGAAGGATCAAAGTCGATCGAAGCATGTGCAAGCGCGTTCGGACACGTCGCCGGCGCGCGTACAGTCCCGGGAGGATGCGCTTCCCCGCACGGCTTGAAGGCAAATAAGGGAAGCGCATCATTGTTGCTTCACGCAAATAATTCCGTGTTGTGGTGACCGTGCTCACCTTATCTTCACACATATTTTAATATGACCTTCAGGCTACTGTTTGTGTATGCCACAATCGGGTCATAGCCAAGCAGCAAGCATGCATTTTTTAAGAGAGGCTAACATGGCTAGGGTTCCATGTATTTTTCATGTCCGCGAAAGCAAGCTACCGAGGCGTTACAAAGCGTACATCCCCGTGCGTGTGCTATTAGCCTGATTTGGACTTCAAGCTCCATCCCTTGGAGATACATTTTGCGTATGTTAGATTTAATTGAAGAAAGAACTAAAACGGAGTTTCACGCACCGAAGCCACATTTGTACTATACGAGGCGCACCGCAGTGGGAAGCTACAGGTTAATTTAAACCATCTGGGGTTCTCGGGCAGAGGAATCTTGAGAGAAGGGAGTTTTTTGTTTTGCGTCTCCATCAGGTGAACAACCGCCGTGGCCTGCTAATCAAACCCTCGAACACGACGTGACCAACTGAGCCCCCGCGGCAGTTGACAGAGGAAGAATTAATGGAATGGAGGCCTACTAGATCTCTGGCAATTCTCACAGACTCGGGGACATGAACGGAATTTTGTCAATCGTACACTTGGATTAACTTAACAACGTGAGGGTTCGAGCTAGTTGGTACGCTGGACGCTCCAACGGGGTCCTGAACTGAGGAAACCGCCCGCTTGACTCGTCTCATTAAATAAAGTTTATTCTCTCTCTCCATAGTGAAAATTTAAAGCGCAAAAAATTTAGACACAAGGCGCTTGTCCCTATGTCATTCGTCTTGTGTCTAAATTTGTTGCGCTTTAAATTTTCACTTGGATTAAATCGCACGGGAAAACTTAAGCCAGTTCTTTCCATGTTTTCGGCAAGGTGGGCAGGTAGGTCTTAAACAGCTACCTAAAACGGACGTTTTAGTCTCCTTTTTTTTTGCATTCATTAAAAAAAAGAAAACAGTTGTCGCTACCGGAGATCGCATCTGCCAGCATCTTGCACCTTAGATAACTCGCTGAGCGGTCGTTGGAGTTAGTTTATTACATAGCATTAACATTAAAAGGCATCTGCAACACTTCAAATCAACATTCTTGCTCTTTATTTGGCGCCCGGAAGCACTGTGAAAGCTATAGTTATCGCCAGCACGGAGAGTCACTGCGTGATTTGCCCGTCGCAGCAGATACGTTTCCCGTTTCTGCCTTGCTTTTGTGGCTTTCAATCTGAACTGGCTATCGAATGCGTTTATTGCTGAAATTGAAGGAAAGCCGGCGAATAGCCGCTGCACCGCTGCAATGACATAATTCCAACGGTCGATGAATGCCAAGACCGGGAAAGAGAGAAAAATCTTTTGAGTAAGTTTCTAAGCTATCTAATGGGCATAGAGCAGTAATTTTTTCGGAGGTACCTTGCTGCCCCATAATATAAGTGTTATTTGGCGTTCGGCAAGCATTTAAGATTTCTAAAAAAAGTTCGAAAAGGTGTTGCACGGTCCCTTAAAACGTACCATTAACAAACAGCATAGCTTATAAATAATCGAACAGAATTAAGCACTGTGTGCTTGCCAAAATGCTGCGACAAATTGGTAAGCGATTGCGTTGGATATGTGATGCGCTCGTAATTGACAACGCCATTTGCCCGATTCGCGCAAAAGTAAACTCCTCTCAGATAGCCTAGCACCAACCTCAGAGGTCGGGTTTATGTATGATCGGGTTTGTTACATCAGATCTTGTGGGTCTCGCTCGCCTACTTTCGAGCAAACCCATCCGATCCAACACTTTTATCCAACCTCCGCCCTCCGCCGGCGGACTGGACGGCCATGAAGATGTCTAACAATGTTTAACGTTAAAAGTAACGAATAAAGTAGCTGGTTGAGAGCCTATACGCTTGAGGAAACGGGCCAGCTATGTGTTTACACGGCTCCACTAGAACTAAAGAGCTGCTGGCGGAATGTCACTCACTACCTATCGCAGTGATAGTTGATATGGGCGGGGGGAAGGAGGGGTAGATATAGTCGAGCGCAATAATGTTGAAGTTGACTAGGAATAGATACTACTGATAGACAACTTATCACTGTAGTTATGTAATGTGCGCGTCTTCATGATTCATGACGTCTTAGACGCCTGGTATACACTGAGCTATATAGGCAAGATGGGATATATCAACGAGCACAGTGGCAGCAGTTTGCTAGGTTCATTGCTCATCGTATGATTTAACAATTTGCTGTTTCGTTTTCAGTACAAAGTCAGCGTTATAATACCAACAGTGAGTTTCAGACATATCAAGATAAAATGTAAATGATCTGTATAGCGCTGCTTAAGACATTTATTACAAATCAAAAATTGTGTTTAGTATAGTGTCTTTCTTATAATTTCCCCCGCGCGGATTTCAAAGGCTCAGTCTCTTCGCAGCTCAACTCTCCTTTTCCGAACTTATCGGGGTGGAAGAAACGTACTGAACTAACTTTTCTGAGTCCATTCTTTGTCGTTGTGACTCATTTGTCGTGTGAAGAAAGGGTGCTGGTCGCCAATTTTTTGGCATGATTTGTATTTGGAGCTATTCTAGATCCATATCCCATCTCATGCAGTACGGGATTGATAAATATCTCTATAGAAGGTAGCCCTGGACTTACAAGAGTCTCTCTAAGATATGCCGTGCCGTCAAAATGAACACAGATAGAAGGTAGCCTTGGACTTACAGGAGTATCTCTAGGATATGCCGTGCCGTCAAAATCAACACAGATACTGATATAGATTTTGACGGAACGACATATCTTAGAGATACTAATAATGTGTCGGAGGGAGATAGGAGTATCGAACTAATTCATTGTACTTGGTGTAACGCTATCTCCTAAAAATGCATTTATCATTCCCGCAATGCAGGAGAGAAGGTGTGTATTGCGGAGTAAAAAAATATGGCTCCATTAGTCAAGGCAAGTGAATTTTCAACATTTATAGGCAGCATTCTTGCAGAAGCATGATTTGACAGTGGCAAGCGTACATTTATTTAACTTCTGCAACACCACGTTCTTAACACGGTTCCTCTTTTCCGACAGCGTTGCTCAGTGTCTGCTCAACTTACTAGGCTCCTCGTTCGCAATCGCCGAAGTATTTCGACCGGTGTGGACTATCGTTAGCTCGTGTTGTGACGAATAAATACCGCCTGCATGACTCGAATGTCCTAGATCACGATGATGTGTCTCATTACATTGTTGAGGAAAACAAGTGCCATCGAGGCATCGGTAAGATCGGTCTTTCTCAAAAGAAAAATGGGTTGCGAAACGGAAGTCTGTTCCAGTCGTAAAAACCCCAATCGAAGTCGTATACGATCCGCGCTGTCAAAGTTCGTCGAGTCAGTCCCATAATCACAACGATATACACGATATCGCCATGTATTAAAGGCATCTTTGGTACAAATGGGTTTTGGCAAATGTATTTCGATACAAAAATGCATATAGCCAGAACTACTCCAAAGACACTCTACTTTTAAAATATATTTCAGTCGGCAGTTACCTGAATATATTACCCTTCACTTCTTTAACAATAACGCATCGCTTTCTTTCGGTTGTGAATTGTTACCGGAGTGGGAGCAATGCGAAATAAAAAAATGACGGTGATGTTAATTTCTAAACAAACATTTTTAATAGACTGTCAGTTTGTCTTTTGAATTTCTGCATAAATTCGAGTTCAAATAAGAAAATGAAATGTCCCGGGGTGTCCGCTTATGAGTTTTCTTCTTTAGGGGCACGTGCCTTCGCTCCGCTAACCTGTTCTTTGCTCGAGAGCAGGTCTCCAAATTTGACGTCCCGCCATAAACAAGGGTCCGTGTTCTTCGGAGTTTCTCCTCAGGAATGCTCCGGGCCGTTGCGGACCGTCTGCGTCGTCTATCTGCCCCGATCTGCCTAGGAGCTCCCTGCTGGTCCCAACAGCCCCCACAAAATCGGCCGCGATTTTTCAGCGCGAGCACTTCGCTCTCTTTTTCGGCGTTTTATTCGTTTCGCCGGCCTGACTCCTCTCCTCTCGGAGCCTCTCTCTCGTTCGCCGCGCGAGCCAATGGAGAGCGGCGCCGGAAGTGACGCAGTCCGGAGAAAGGGGCGGTCGCTCGCGCCGGTTCTTCGGGCGCCGCGTTCGCTTGGCCCCGCCGAACTGTCAGATGCAGTCATGGCGTCGGATCGGAGGGAGCGTTGGAAATTTGTCTGCTTCCTAGCTGTGCTGTTGCCGGTTCTGGTGCGCTGCGAGGGAAACCAAGGTAAGAATCTCGCTGGGTCAACCTGGATCTTGGACCCTCCTCGGCGCGCGTCTTTGTGCGGTGTTCGGCGCAAACACGCAAGGCTCACACGGAGAAACGCGGTGCGCGCTGTGTCCGGCATGTTGAGGCGCTCGACCGATGCCCTTGCGGCCCTGCCAGCCGGTTTGGGAACTTCGCCGCTGGTTCCTCTCCCTAGCTCGCCCGGTTGTTGTTTTGTTTTCCGGTGATTCCGGCCCGTGCCCCTCGTAGGCCCTTCTCGTACGCCTTGTTTGCGAGCACGGTTACGTTGTAGCGCGCCTGAAACAGTTCGGTGTTCGGAGACGCTTTCGTTAGCAGGCATTGCAAACGGTTGAAATAGCTGTTCACGTGCGCCGTCATGTTGGTCGTACATTTTTTTCACTGACCAGCTGATCGGAACATTTTGACTGATCGGCACACCCAGTGAACGGCATTGGAATTGAGGAACGCAAGGGGACCTTTACGTAGCATATTTTTTTTAATATATCCTCCAATGGGTTCAACTATAAACACGTACGAATTTATTCTCCCCTACCAAATTTTCACGCGAAATAAAACGAACAACCGCAGCACCAATGTATGTTGTTAAAAGTACATGTAGCCGGACTGACGGAACGCAGATCCGTGTGGCGGACGTGCGGTCCGTCGCCGTAATAATCGATCCTTCAGAAAGGTTAGCGCCCGGGGCCAAAGAACGCCGCTCCGCGTTTCTCCGGTAGAGTGGTGCTCTGTGATAATTGTGTGCTACGACGACCTGTACTGTCGGGCCGTGCGACCTTCCCGCGCGGTGGCCTTCCCCGCACAATCATGGACTGCGCAAGACGACCATGTTGCGATGCTGCGTGATTGTGTTTGGTGCTACTTCCTCGTCGTCGTTCAACGGAGCAGCGTTGAAGATTGTGTGTGCATCACTCAACGTCGGACCCCGACAGCTGGATTGTGATCGTCACTGAGTCGTCAACGTGTTTGTGCCACGATTGGATTTTTTTTTTTCGGATCGAGGTGGTGGGGAACGCACTGGTTTTCTTTTCGGCGATGAGGGAGTGAATCGGTCGAAAGCACTTAAGGTGAGTTTCCTTCCCTATGCATGGTTTGTTCTAACGATTTTGGGGAGCCTAATGTTTACCGTTGCGTAGCCAAATTAAGAGGGTGCGTTAAACGGGGAACTTCGTATTTCCTTGTTTTCCCTTGCGTTATTGATGCAGCTTCGCGTTTATTTTGATCTAGTTGTGCCCTTTACGAAATCCTGAAGACGTTACATAAGTGACCTGAAAAAACGAGGAATTCCTGACCTTCGTTACAACTTAATTGAGGCCGCAATATCGACGCCCAGCTAGTAGGTAATGCGCAAACAATGTTCTAGTAACAATTGTTGAGCTGCAGCTTCTCATGGTGCAGAAGTAAGGTAGTTTATTAGAGAAGCAACTGGAGTTTATTAAGTTGCGCACAGGCCGCAAAATTATTTTAACTGACAAAGGTAAAAACCAAGGCAAAATGCGTTACCTCATGCATGCCCAGCAATTTCGCTCAAAAGTCGGGCCATTCAGAAACCTTGTAAACGGTGATGCTTAGCGTGAAGTAATAGCTCGTCTTCAATACAAACATACAAACAAACTTTGCAGAGCACGCAGTTATGTCCGTGTAATTCGCCTTAAGTTACTTCTCTTGTACTTACGGATGGTAGCTTCCATTCCCCTGGAAACTAGTGGAATAGCCTCCTAAACTCTAAAATCCGCTCGCAGAACAAGCCGTCTTCTTCAATAAGTAGTCTGCGAAAAGGAAGTGTGATGAGCCGAAAATCTGGACATTTGTTGTCCCGGAGAGCTTAATTTTTGAAGAAAAACCTTGGGAGTCAACAAGCAAATAAGAACTTCAGTTTCGGCACTCCATAAAGAAATCGTTCGATTGCGTACTGTTTTGATTCGCATCAAGGCGCAGACTGCAGTAGCGAATGCGGATAAAAAAAATTCGGCTTGAGAAAACGAAACAAAAACAACCAACAATACGTTTTTAAAAAGGACTGCTCTACCATGCGAAAGCATTTAAACTTCAGTAAATGTTTACTGTGTCTTCATTCCTCCGCCGACCGCGTCAGTTGCGTTTTTTGTAGAATTAATTTTTCGGTTTTTACGGACAGCCGCGAATTGGAATCCTCCGCTATGACAAGCGCGGGCATGTTTAAACGTGCCACGCGAAGCTGGCTTTGTGCTTTTCCCGTGGGAGATTCGCGCCGCTTCTTTTTCCGTTGTGGCAGCACGGCGAGACTGCACGAGTTCGTTCCAATGTTGACTTATTTCCCATTGCAATCTACGGCCCCTTTTATTTGCCAGTCGAGAATAGCCCCGAGCAGTTCGTGGGCAGTGCAGGAATGCTCTCGAAGTGGATCCTGTATGTGTTAAGAAAAAAAGAAAACGGAGCTGCTTTGGGCAGTCCCAAATGACAAATCGAAGCGCCCGCTAGATTGCTGGAATACGTTGTTCGGCTCAAGTTCGTATCCTTCGCAAAGTAAACCTTGAGTTGAAGAGATTCGAGAAACGGATGACATAAGTGAAACTGCGTAGGTTTAGATGCTTTAAGCAGCTCGTTATTAGCAGCATTGTAGTTTAAATGTAAAGTTTGTGGCGTGTAAGCATTTACAGTTGGTTGCATGCGCTATTTAATGGGAATCTTGTGCTTGAGGAGTTGGGTGAGGCGTCATAATTCTTGCTGGTTGGAAAAATGCGCCAAAAGTAGATAGACGTCTTTCCAGGTCTGCCTCTCAAAGCTGTAAAAACGAACATCGGGCAACTAGCGTGGACGCATTAACCCGGCAGGACGAAAAAGAATCATCCTATCCGTTTAACCTTGCGTTATATAACCCTTGAGTCATTCAGTCGCGCAGTGTAAACGCTTCGTCGAACAGAAACGCGCCTCATACTGGTATTCGTTGAATTTAAACGCGTCTGATAATTTTTTGTTGTTGTTTATAGAGCTTCGTATACGTCATTAAATTTGAAGTGCACAATCAGGAAAAACCGCGCACGTATTATTCTCTCGCTGTAGTTGTGGCTGATATTAAATAGACGTCATGTTTTCATACGCTGCAGTGCTCGTACGCCATGCCTCTTCAAGTATTGATACTGAATTGTAACATTACTGCTATTTACTCAGGGTAGGCACTTAGCAGTATTCTTGTCCAAGACAACAGTGTTATAACGTTTCTCGCTACCCCGATCTGAACGCCACGACAGGCAACCACATATTGGGTAGGTAATGGTTGTCTTTCGATCATCATCATCACCGAGACCGGCTTCGTGTATCATAGTGAGGAGCTGATCGAGAAGGGCAGTTAGTGTGTTAGCGTGCGTACGAACGTAACCGTTGCGTATCGTTATACAATACGTTCTGAACAGTCCAGTGATATGAAGAGAGTGGCCTGCTTGAGTTCATCCTCCGAGGAGACGCGAGGATTCGCGAGTAGGTGAAGCAGCGACGTCACTTGGTCGTGCAACGAACAATCAGCGGTATGTTTACGTTTTGACGGCTCATTTTCGGCCCATCACGCCAGTCCTTTTTGATTTATTTCTGCCGCTCGTCTCCTCTCGTCGCATCCGCACCTACACTCTTGACTGGCGTGACGACGTGCCAGTTGCACGACTGGTTAGGTCGGAAAGCAAGCACTGACAGGCTCGTATTTGTTTTGTGTCACAAAGTACATACTTCCCTTTTGTAGCACTTGCTCTTGCAGCATTTTCAGTCGATCTGGCAAGTTTCCAAACTCGCCTTTGAAACAGTAAACCCTCGTCTCAACGAGCTCGTAGGGGCCGGGAACTGTCTCCGTCATGAGCGATAATTCGTTAAAAGCGGGTACGTTTTCTTCTTGGTGCAGTGTAGCAGTAGCCACGAAACACTTCGAATAAAGTGATTTTGTTATAATGAGGATTTTTACTGAAAATGAGGACGAGTCCTGCTGTCCACTTTGCTGTCGTCTTTCTATTCAGGGTGCACCTGTCATCGCTGTCGGTTGTAAATTATTCCGCCGATGGCGTGCATGGCGCTGGGGAACAGGCGAAGCTTAATTTTGTTCGTTGCCCCGTGGCGCGAGGTAGTGCCGTGTTTGTGTACGTTTGGGGTCAGGGGCTCTCACGAAGGGGCTCGCTCGGCATAACTGCTCGGCGGTGCGGCTCCGCCCGAAGAGGCGGGAAAAACAAAAAAAAGGGAAGGAGAAGAAAAGGTCACTCACTGGCGCCGGCGCTGCTCCTTGGGAGCGAGCAAGCGGGGTCGAGTTGCCGAGCTTCCGCTGCCTCAGAGAGCGGCCCCTTCCCTCTCTCCGAACGAGAGCGGACGGCGGCCGTGTTTACCCCTTCGTGCAGGGTGATAAGTGGTGATGGGAGGGCGACTTTGAGTGATTTAGTTTCGATGGGCGGGATTCGCGCAGTTCGTGCGCCGACCGTGGCTTTCGGTTTTGTTTCGCTCTGCCCGTCGCTCCCCCCTTTTTTGTTAACGTTCCCCGACGAGCGCTTTGCGCTTTCACGGCGGAGAAGTGCGCGCTCCGGCGTTGCCTCGCGTTTGAATGCAACCTTCACGTTCCTCCGCCTCCTACGCGCTGTGGACGAACACGAAGGCTGTTGCCACGCATTCCCTGCCATTATTTTCTCGGCCCTTTCTGTATGCACGCATAGACTCGCGCGGGAGCACGCTCTGGCTTTCGTCTTCAACCCGAGCGCGCATTGTCTCGGTGCAGTCTTCTTTCGTTTCAGAGCGTTTCCTTTTCCGACCGGCCCGGGCTTCGTTTGTTTACACGCGCCGCAGTGCGCCGCTGCGGTGCGTTCGATTCGCTGGCACTCTTGTTTCTTCCACCTTGCTATCCTCGTTCCCTCGGATTCGTGTGGGGCCGTGATGGCGTTACTGAGAGACGAAATCGTCGCATCCGACGAGAATTGGTGCTACGCTGAGCGGTGTTCTCCGCGGCTCGCGTGCGTTTTGGTGGCGTAACGCCCCTGTTGACGTGAAGGTCGGCGTGTAGTAGGCCTTGTTGATACAGCTATGATGACGTATAAACAACCCACTGTTTCCCGTTACTCTGACGTGCGTGGACGTACGGTGTGTTGCCGAGGCCTACTAAGGGCAGTGACCTCGTGCGCGAGTGGTTCTGGCATCGCTACCAGTGATCGCGTAGTTCAGGGATGCGGCCATACTTTTGCCGCCACGTTTTAACGCAAAATCATGTCGGCTTTTAACGGTGACTTCAGTCACATCACGGTTGTAGGGACCGGGGCCGAATCGTAATGGGGGCCCGTGACCGTTGCGCATGAATTTCAGGGTACCTGGTGACGTTTACAGGGCCCTAGCACCTTAAAACGAAGCGCTGTATACCGAAAATCGCTTGCTGGAACTACGGTAATATTCTGCCAAGTACTGCAGCGTTATTATTTACAAGGGTGGAAGCTCGGGTATGTGAATTCGTGAGAAGTAGGTTATCCGCAGCGAACGCGTGTCCGATTACAGTGTGTCGCCGTGTTCTTTCCTTGTTTACGGGCAGGGTGTAAGAAACGAGAAGTATATTCTCGTTCCGTTTCACATGGCTACGCAATTGATGGTGTTGTTTCCAGGAGTCGCAAGTACAAGTGCAAATTCGTAACGTGGGGTACGAAAACGCTTTGCTAACGAATATGCGAAGTTTCTTCCAAGTGTCGTGAAAGCGCTGAGTGGCTCGGACTTGCACAGCATGTAAAACGTTTTCTGAATTTCCTCTCATGGGATGTCTGGTGAACGTGCAACGGGAATAGAACGTCTTGTTACGCGGCAGATATGTGCTGTTTATGATACTGGCAACTGATACTGGCTTGTAATATTGCCTTGTCTGCGCGGCGTCGTTCGCATGACCCCTACTCGTCTCCAACTTTTCGCGTTCCCTCCCCGTTCCTCCTTCCAAGGCTTGAAAACGAGAAACGCATTCGCCTTCCCAAAAACCATCGCGGCATTAGTGAGGCAATCCGAGCCACACTCAGCGGCCTTCTTGACTTGAGACGCCCGCATCCACGAGTTTATCTCAACGTATGCCTTTTTAGTGAGTGCGCGTTCTGTGCCTCCGGAGAGGAAATTCGCCTCGACAGGTGGTCTCGCTTTGCCTTGCTTTGCATCTCGTTTGGGCAGCCGAGTGTGTGGCCATCGCGTCGCTCCCGAGGGGGTGGGGGTGAAGGGGAGGAGATGTTATAAATGGCGCTGGCGCGAGGACGCCCGCAGGAGGGGCGCCCGCGCCGAAAACTAACAATGGTCAGCGCAATTAACGTCCGCTGAGAGGCCTCCCCCTCGCAGCGCCGGCGGCTCTTTGGCCTCGCGTAATACAACGCACACACGCCACTGCTGCACTGCCGAAAGGAACGGCATTCCAAGCAGTCTGCCTTGCAACCTCCCCTCACCTTCCTTCTCTAGCCGGCGTATACTCTCGAACAGGCGGCCGGCGTCCGTCGTCGACTGGTTCATCATTGAACGGGCGCAGATTTCGCCGGCCGCGGCTGATTATAGTAATTTCGTATCGACTCTCGCGTTATCGATATGGACGTCTTTTCCCCCGGCCCAGTGTGTGTGTGTGCTGCGGTGGGGTGTGGATGTTGTTTTTGGGGAGCGCTCGTCCGACGGCGGCTTGTTCATTGCAGCCCCGGCGTCTCCCTCCTCTTCTTGCCTGCTCGTGCACGTGCACGCGGCGAAAAGAACAAGGGCGTCCGCCGAGGAAGGTTCACCTCCGGCGATCCTGCGGCGGCGGCGGCGGCCGTCGTGCCCCGGTCCAGGTCACGCCTAGCTTGTTGTTCCGCCTGTCCTCTCCTCGACGCTGCTGCTCGCTGCGTCCGTCGGCCGACCTGCACCCTCTCCCCTCTCTCTCTCTCTCCATCCTTTGCGTGGGTATTGCACCGGGGTACACTGCGGTTCATTGCCAGGTGCCGGGGCTATGCACACCGAAGGCAGGAAGAAAGTAGCGGGTTGTTGTGTACGTCAACCGACTCTTGAAACTCGAGGTTGTTGATTAGGCCTAGACTTGTTTCGTTGGTTGCTGCTCCTATGCGGACGGTCGTAATCCTTTAAAGCGAACTACTTTTGTGCGATGGGGTTTAGAGAGAGGCAACAAACTAAACAGATGAGTTCGAGTTCTTCGCTATTCATTCCTGCACGCACGATTTTTGTTGTCCGTACTCGCTGTGCTTATTTAAAACGCACGGCGAGTTGGTGCGAACGTCAACACTGGGCAGGCGGATAGCCCCAGCTACTGCGGAAGCTTTATTACATGTGACGTCGCTTGGCGATGAAGATTCGTGGTTTTTCGTTGCTCGAGGCGGTTTTTGATGATTCCAGCATCATTTGGCCTGCCTGCAGCGATATTTGGTGTCTTGTATCCACGTGCAACTCCTTTCTTATTCACTTTGGCACAAAACTTCTAAATGGGACTTTAACCCGCGTCAGATTAAAAAAAAATGTAGGTATAGGGCATCGTCGCACTCTTATCCATTAACGAAAACATTTTAGCATGAATTGGTAAAACTAGGATTTACTAAAGGTCTGCCACAAACACAAATTATTTGTTATAATTCCGGTTAAAACGGTAGGTTTTGCTGCAGTTTGGTAGAGGTTGCGTGACAGGTTTGCGTTAAACTGAAATCACGTCACCGCCACTCTCTCCACCTCTTTTCCCACCCCTGCCCAGGCGCTAACAACGAAGACTGGTATTCGCAAAATGTCTTTACTAGTAAAAAGAGTGCTTCCGCACCTCTATGGCCGTCACGTTGACGGAAAACGTTTCTTTCTTTCTTTTTTTTTTAAATGCGAGACGTTTTACGCCCGGCTTTCATACCTGACATTTTTTTTTCGCAATTAAATACTTCCTCCACACGGGTCCCGCAACTGTTGTTAAGTTGCGCACTGATCGTAATCTGCTAGCGCAACGGTACTTATTGTGGTTCAAGGTCCAGCTTTTTTTCCTCCCCGCCGGCATATTTACGAGTGTTCATCAGCACCTGATAGACCCGTAATGCTCGAATCATTCGCAGCCGTCGGCCGGACGATAGCGAATTAATCCGACCCCCGAGGTCTCTCCCCCTCCCAACAAACGCATTTCCTCGATGTGACTTATATACGTTCTCAATAAACAGATGCCGCCATCCGGCGCATTTCTCTTTCCGGCCTTCCTATCCGATCCCTTCATATTCCTTCGCGTGGTTTCCTTCAGCCCCGCGTTGCTTCTTCCGCCGTCGCCTCTTTCTCCCCATTCCCCCGCGAGGCTTCGTTGCCTCGGGGCGGCGGCCAGTGCAACCTTTATTCCCTCTATTTCTTCCCTAGCCGTTCCCTCTCGGCCGCGCCGTTCCCTCTCTCCCTTCCCCATATCGATCGATCGCGGCAACGCGTCACTGCCCCGCCGATTAATCCACGCTGCGCTGAGCGCGCGCGCGACCAAGGCTCGTCCGTTGCCCAGGCCACGCTTATACCGTTATTTTCTTCCTTCCGGCCTCCTCCGAACCGAGTGTTTTATTGTCCTCCCGCGGAGATGATTTCCTTTATTCTCATTTTCCATTTTTTCGCATCTCTCTCTTTGCGCTTCAACTTCATCGTGCTGGGAAACCGTGTAGGCACACGTGTGTGATGTGTCCCCCTCGCCTCTAAAAACTCGGGGGATGATAGGGACAGGCTTTTTGTAGGGTTGAAGAGAGGAAAGGGATGGGCGGAGTGGGTAAGTGAAGGGTGGAAAGGCGCGTGGCGGGGAAGAAGCAGCTCGCGCAACCCCTTTCTGTGTGTGTCGTCCGCTCTGGTGTAGCCGTCGCGCTCGACGCTTGGTCGTAACGACCGCCGCCGCGCCTGCGATTATATTTACATCGAGAGCTAATTTGGACCGGAACATCCATAACGAGCGGGTCGCGCTTTCCTTTTTTTCTTTCTCTCTCTCTTTGGCTGAACCGCGTCGGCTGGCCGAATAGTGGCTTTATTTTTTCTTGCTTTTTTATCGGATTCGGTCGTTTCTTTGTTGTCTCTGCCCTTACTTCCGGCTTGTGGAGATTGATGCAATTTTTTTTATCGTAATTCTTTTCATTCGCATTTTTGTTCCCTTCGAGAATAGTGGAGTGGTGCCGGAAGAAGTGGCTGGTACAAGCGTTAATTACAGCTTGGGGTGCGGGAATCGTAGACCTCCTTTTGTAAACATAGGACTGTTCCGGTTTTCTCCCGTTTCGAGACAGGCAAAAAGGTTTCGAGAAACGCTCTTAATATGGCAAGAAATACACCCAAATATTTGTTAACATGTTATCCAAGGATAAGAGGTTGCGACTTTGTTGCAGTTTAGGTATGGACCCGTGCAAGCCTTAAAAAAGTAAACAAGAAAAGCTGACCACAACGAGCGTTTTACTGGCCATATAAAATGCAAACTCTTTGAAAACTTTTGGCGCCATTTTTGAAAGCAATTCGAAACAGATGTCAACACGTATAAATCCTACAAAAGTCACATCTCACTTGTCGAAACCGGGGCCCTCCAAAGAGCTCGGGTTTTGACAGTCTGAAATCAGCGCTAATTGGCCATTCTACGCCCATGCCACGCGTTTCCTTTAAATCGCCGTCGTGCCGCTAAGCCGACCGTTCACTCGTGAGACAGTTCGCACGCTGGCGGACGTCCTCCAGTTTCCTTATCTTGTACATATACCCTGCGAAGCCTGGCTGAAGTCGTCGCGTCGACTGCATCTCTTGCCAATGAAGCGTGAAGGAGAACCGATGCGCCCACAGCCGTCGTGGAGGCTGGCCAGGGCGAGTTTTATCTTGCGCTCCAGATTCGCGGCTGCACCCTACATACATACCCAAGGAGCGTTTCGTTCTCGATCGGTTTGCTGCGCTCCCCTTGTGGAATGGTGTGTACGAATTGGCCGGGCTTAGCGGCTGCTCCTGTTCTAATCCGCATAGTGCGCGCCCGTCGGACGTGATTTACGGATTCTTCCGTACTCGAGATTACACATCTCTTCGGACGTGTTCCCCTTTCCAGGTTTCATTTGGCGCACGTATGGCTCCGTCCTGGCTGTCACGCTTTCGTGCTTTGTTAGGCGGGAGCGTGTTAGATCAACCTGGACGCTTTATCCCCCCCCCCCCCCCCTTCTCCCATTTTATTTATTCTTCTACCTCTGCAGACGTTTAGTAATGTTATTACACACCTTCATTCCTTGTGTCTTGAGGGGATTAGCGGCCTATCTGCATTCATGTGCGTGTCGTAGAGGCGGCGAGGAAGATTGATCGGGATATAACTACTAGAAAAGTTGGTGCGATAAGGGGCGAACGGGACTGGCAATGAATGCACTCAGGCGGCCGTTGCCGTGAGCGATCGTGTACGGGGAAAGCGTTTTGCGAATCCACCGTATATCATAATCGAGTCCAAGCGTATCGGAGAAAGTCACTAGCGCCTTTGCTGCGCTACTCAAGCGTCCAAATGCTCGTTGTAAGTATACGTCACCCTCTTCCCTGCTTAGATGCTTTGTTGAGTCTTGGTAATTGCCGTCCTTCCGTTCGGAGCGGGGACACCCTGGAAGTGGAGCAACTTTGTAGTACTTGTGAGGAAATCGCCGAGCGCATGAAACTGTAGCGGTATACGGATGCCAGTTTTTTTTTTTTTTTTTGCTCCCCGATCGTCGCTGGTCTGAGCCCCCCCGGTTGCACCGATTCTCCATGCTCAATTTCGGCCCGGGCCACTACACTATCCTTCCCGATCCACGAGACGCGGTGGCAACGGCGGCTGTTGCCCCCGTGTGTTGCATTTTGGGGAGGGCGCCAGAGATTCCGCCCACGTCGCTGCGGCGCGCCGACAAAGCGACGCGATAACGGCCGGTTGCTGTGGATGTGCCGCGCGAAACACGGGCGAAAGTGCGCATACTATAGCTATCGCTTCTTTTTCCTTTCACCTAGGTGGTTTCTTTCTGTGCTTTTTCGGCTTGGTCGGAGGCCCTCTGTTCGTTAGTGTGAGTGTGTGTGTGTGTGTGTGCGCGCGCGGTACCGGACCGTGGTGGAATCGGCGGCGGCGGCCGTCTTATCTGGGTCGTTGGTCGGCATGTACGCGGCGTTGTTCTTGCTTTCTGCGCCGGCGCGCTTCTGGAAAATCTCGGTTGACCTCGTAACGAGATTGCTGTGTTCCCGGTGCTCTATTGGCATGCGGCGGACGACCACGCTGCCGCCTCGACGGGCGCTCGCGGGCCGCTTCCGCGCTGCTGCCTGCTGCGACGACGACCTGGATGGAATGGCCTGTCTCTGTCATCTCGACATTTCTTTTGGCTTCTTCTGTTTTCATTTCCTTTCCGAATGCTGCGCGCGCCTGCCCTTTTCTTCGCCCATTTCCGGGTTCCGCGGGGGACGGTCCCTTATCTCTACTTCCGTTTGTTTCTCCGCCCGTTTTCACGTGTTCCGTTTTGATCTGCTGTTTTTTCATTGCTTTTTTTTTGTTCTTTAGTGTTGACCTTTTTGATCATCTTGTAGGCTTGGGTTCGAGAGGAACAAAAGGAAAAATCACAACCGCTTTCTTGTAAGAGAGGTGGTTAGAACGCGAAGTTTTAGCCCATGCAACCTGAGTCTAAGTGAAAGTCCATAATCTAAACTGCTTCAAACGTATCCGAATGGCGCAGCCGGATGGACGTCGGCTTCGTAACGCCAGAGACCGGGGTTCGATTTCGACCACCGGAAGCGTTTTTTTTTTCTTTTAGGTGCTTGATGCGCTTTCGCTTACCTTTATCACCGTTGTGCGAAACCCGTTGTGTAGAGTCTGCCTTCTTTCAGTGCGTTTTGGTCATGAGACGGTCGTCATTAGTGAGGCGTAGAAAGCTTCGCCTTAAAAATTTTGTTTAGACGATGCCGTTTATGTTTGTTCCGTTTCCCTCTTAGGGGCATTATATTGATTCCTTTCTGCAACATCACTGGGAAGCTGGATGACCTAACGCTGGTTGTCACGTTGAGAAATCAGCCTCGCTGTGCACGTGCCGACGCGACTACTGAACGATCTTTTGCAACTGGCAACGTAATGCAGCGCATCGAATTCACTTCTGTAGCTTCCATCGAGTGTATTTACGTGATGACTTCAACCTCGTTGACCCAGGTTTGACCCAGTGAACGCTGTAACGAGTTTAGCCTTTGTCACGTAACACAACGCATGAAAGTGTGTTGCAAAATATGACAAAGTCGCGCGGCAGTAGCGCCTCCGTCTTGAGAACGAATGTCGCGTGGCCCCATTATTTTTGACACGGCGAGCATGTTCCGTCGGCCCGCATTCGTCGTTGGGGCGTTGTCGGGAAGCTTATAGAATTGAAATTGCGGGTAAAATTGAGCAAACTTGTCAATCTCTCCAGGGCGAAGGTTGCGCAACTCTCCCTGTCAGCGCACTCTCTTCTTGCAAGAGGGGGGGAGGGGGGGGGGGGGGGGGAGTGCGTCTTATCAGCACCTCCGTCGAAGCGCATTGTTGCGCGGCTGCGTCGCTCAGGCCTTCTCCGCTCTTTGACACGGACGACTGCGTTCGCGTCACTCGGAAATCTTCGGTCCTCGCTCGAAGACGGGTGGGGGATTAAGGCATTGCGAAACCGTTTCCGATTGTCGCGACGGCGTGCCTTGTTTGAAGTTTTTCCGGTACCGCGGTTAAAACGACCGAAACTATTTCGTGCGAGTGCGTTGGCGTCCGAGCGTCAACAGATCGATGCCGCGTATGCGAAATATCATTTTCAGGCTCTGACTTTCCCTGTGTTGGCGGGCCTTGCAGTTTCGTTGGGTATGAACGCTTTTCTAAGCCTTGCGTTGCGCTTCAAGCCCTCTTGTTCCCACGCCGCCTTCCAATTCTGTGTGACCCGCCGCGGTGGCTTAGTGGCTAAGGCGTTGTGCTGCTGAGCACGAGGTCGCAGGTTCGATTCCCGTCCGCGGCGGCCGCTTTTCTGATGGAGGCTAAAAGCAAAAACGCCCCTCTGCACGAAATTTCGGCGCACGTTAAAGATACCCAGGTGGTCAAAATTAATCCGGAGCCCTCCACTACGGCGCGCCTCATCGCCTGCGTTGCATCGGCGCGTTAAACACTACAATCAATCAATCCTGGAGATAACTGTGTTTAACGATCTAGGTAATCGCAGATGTTTCCCTTTCTCTTGCTCTCTCCGTTAGATTGGAACGCGATGGTTATTATACCAGGGTAGTTAGGTCTGCTGAATTTGTTTTACGCTACACCAAAGCTCTCATCAATTCAAAAGAGACTGTTTCGCCTTTTTTTTTTTTCTTCATAAGCACACAGTGAAGTGTTAAGAACGGTTTTGATGGCCCAGTGAATCGAGGTCCCTCACAGAGCGGCGTGACATTCACAGAAAACAGTGGTTATAACACTGGGTCCCCGGGGCATAGAACTGGCTTCGTAATGAGCGGTATTCTGTTAAATGCGGGTGTGATTTGCCTTCTCGGCATTAGTGTGTGGGCCACCGAAAACACCGCATTTAAAGCGAGATTTTGACTCGACCGATTTCGTTATAACGATGGTTTAGTGTAATTCCAACGGCTAAAACGAAAGCAACGCACACTGTTACCGCTCCTTCGTGTGCACCTTCCACCGAGTGCAACAACGCATCTTAATTCGAGCCGCGGGATTAGTGCCGACCGTGACTCACATACCTGCGCGGGAGAACAACAACCGGTGCTCCTTATTCACTTCAGTCGCATTCTGTGCACGCAGAAGGTATGTGCGCGTGCGTCTCTTCGGGTAGGTGCTCGGTTCTTTGTGGCCGCGCCGCGGAGAAAAGTGGTGCTGCATCTGGCGCGGCGCGCATAGCTGAGACGGTGCGGGCACTTCTTGCAGGGCGAAGTAGTGCTAGTCTCGTTGGGAGGGGGGAGGAGCGAAGGCGCTACCCCGTGAGCAGTTCACGGGCAGCAGTCTCCTTATAACGGCTTCGTAATTAGGGGAGAACCCGGTGCTTGCGCGCGACGACGCGAGGCGCTCTCGCGTTCCCATCCATCACTGCCCTCGGCCTTGCTTCACCCTCGCCCTCCGGGGTCCTTTTTTGGGCCCCTCTTCCGAACGTCTCCGTCTGGCTAGGTTTTTATACGGTGGGCTCGTGGTTCTCCTTCACCATGCTTTGTTCCCGTGGTCGCGGAGGAGGTGTCGAGGTCCCAATCACTGCCTGCGTGTGCGCTGGCTGGCCCTCTGCGCTGATTCGGCGGGATTTCAGCACTTTTTCTGAGGATGACACGGGGTGTGATAGAGGGCAATAAAGAGGAACGGCACACGTATTGGGAAGATTCTCTGTTAATGCTTAAGCGCTCTTTTCACCCGGCGTTGTGGCTGAGGCGTTGACGAAGGACGCGGGTTGGATCCCGGCCGGGGCGGTCGATTCTTTGATAAAAGGGAAAAGCGAAAACGCTCGTGTGTCGGCATTTCGGCGCACCTTAAAAACACCTGAGGTGTTCAGCAATTAATATGGAGCCCACCACAACGACGTGCCTCCTGTCGCAAGGGGCAGCTTTGTCGCATAAAATTCTTGAAATTTGGGTTCTGTGTTTCGTAACCGTTTTTTTTTTTTCATTCGCTCTCCTTAGAAGGTACCGAGCGTCTTTAAAGGTGGTTTCACGGCTATGCATAATTGCGTTGCTGGGAAGGCATTTTACCTGGAGCAGTGCGAGCAGTCATATCAATGCATGACTGCTATACTTTGGGGACCAAAGGACAGATATTTCTTCCCGGAATGCGAGCCATGAGCGAGAGATAACCGAACCTTTACGTCAAGCTCTGCTTGAGAGAGAGAGAGAGAGAGAGAGAGAGAGAGAGAGAGAGAGAGAGAGAGAGAGAGAGAGAGAGAGAGAGAGAGAGAGAGAGAGAGAGAGAGAGAGAGAGAGAGAGAGAGAGAGAGAGAGAGAGAGAGAGAGAGAGAGAGAGAGAGAGAGAGAGAGAGAGAGAGACGTTTATTTGAGCTTTCTCCAGGTTCTCCCACAGCTCAGGGGTGGGAAAAGGGGATCGGAGACGTGTAAGTTTGGGATTATTGCGCCCACAATGTATTTAATATGAGGTAGAGTTTCGGGTTGTCAACAAAACTGGCATTCAGCAGAGTATTGAGTCGGAAACACGTTGTGTTGCAGTGTAAACGAATGAGCAACGTACAGATGACGCGAAATACGAGGGGTAAAAAAATGTGACACAGCCGTGGCGAATGCGTCGGAGGAGGTCAGAGGCGCGAGGTTTGTCACAGCGCGAAAGAACCGCGCGACCGAAGCGAACCTGTGTTTCGCGACGAAGCGGCGTTTCGAATGAAGATGAACCCCATTTTCGGTTGCGTACCTCTCTTTGTTTCCTCCCAAAAACACCCGCCGCTTATGTAGCCTCTCTTTTTCTTCCCACACTCGACCTCCTTTGCTCGTCGCGGTCTCTATCTCCCAGTTTTGTCGCGTTCCGTGTACGCCAGGCGTAAGTCCTATATCCTCTCTTTTTTTTTTTGTCTCCCATGAGGAATCTTCAGAGGATTTCGTTTCATGTGTTTGTATGCGTTCTACCGCTACTCGTTTCCGAGCGGAAGTTGGCCAGGAACGACGAATACGAAACGACTCGGGGTACTCGAGGAGGAAAGCGCGGTTGTAGTGAGGAGAGAGAGATAGTCCGCGAGAGAAAATTTGAAAAAGGAAAGGCGTAGACCAAAAAGAAGTCACTACGAAGAAGTTGGCCCGCAGACTTGCGAAATGTAAGAAGAAGCAGGGAGGACCCGGTGCCTGTAGGAGAAATGGGCCCTGCTACCCTCCAGGCACTTAGGCTTCGAGGTATCGTTTTTGTTTTTACTGAAACCAGCCCGGAAGGAGTTTGAACAGTGCGGGGGAAGCGGAAAGGAAGAAAGATGGTCGTTTGTATTGGGTTCTGTGGATGGAAAAGCGCGCTGGTTTTTGTTCTTTGTTTCTCGCTAGTTTAATCCAAAGCGTTGCTTCCTGCTGCGCTGTTCGAAATCCGGAGCCCACGTCCTGTCTGCTGCCTTCCGATATGATCATAAGCCCCGTCTCCGGATTTACGTCGACTCCGGGACGTTTGTCGCCCAATCTGGTTTTAGTATGGATTGGTATTAGAGCTTGCCGAGTTGTGGTGGACTTAACTGCTTTGGCACAGTGACCCACCCGTGTGTGCGGCGGTGTCAACGGTGTCGCGTTAATATAGGTTCTCTCTCCTTCCTCTCTTTTCCCGTCTCTCTCTCTCTCTCTCTCTCTCTCTCTCTCTCTCTCTCTCTCTCTCTCTCTCTCTCTCTCTCTCACACACACACACACACACACACGCACGCACGCACGCACGCACGCATGCATGCACGCGCGCAAATGCGCTCTGCGGGAGCTGTTAACAAGTTTTACACTCTAGTATAAATGGGCAAAGCTCAGGGGAGCGTGGGTATACAGCTTTGTTTGAATCCAAATGTGGAGCAAATGTAGCACTTGGCGCGTTCCACACGTAGACCTTCGTTTCGTTCCCACCCTCGCCGCCGCTCCTTCAACTTTCCCCGGGCCCCTCCACTCCATTCACCTTCGATTCTGAGCCTCGCGCGGGCGTCTTACAAATTTTCTCCCATCCGCGATCTATTCTTTATAGCGGGCCCCCGCCGTGGTGCCCCACGGTTTCTCCTCGTTCCCCGCCAAGAAGAGAAAAAGAGGCCCCTTTTTGGTATTGTTTCTGTCGTCCCGACGTCTTCTTCGTTTCTCGGCGGTCCGATCTCCTCATTCCTTCTCGTTACTCGTACCACCCCCCCTGTCCCCCCACGGTCGTCGTCGTCGTCGTCCCGGCGGCGTCTCGCCTTGTTTCTTCTCCTCCGGCGGGGGTCAGCGGCTTTTACTTTTCGCTCCTCTCTGCTTCCCCCCGATTGCTCCTCATTCTTCACTCGCGGCTGCGGGGCCCGTCCTCCGGTGGCGGCGGCTGCGGCGGCGGTGCTTCGTGGCCGGCCTTTCGTTCCGCACTGCCGTAGCAGCAGCCGAGGCTCCCTCGCCAGCTCGTTCGGCTCATCGCTGGTGGAGCTCCCGCTGGATGCTTCTGCTGCTGCATTAGGCGGCGCTGGCGAGCATAGCAGCGGCAGGTGGCGCCGGGACCATCAGTGCGTTCCCCCCTCCTCCTCCAACCTCAACCTCCGGCTTCCTCGCTCTTTCGGTCCGGTGTGTGCTTGTTGTGCTCGCGAGAAAGGAGCAGGCCGGGTTCCGCCGTTTTCAATTATTTCTCGCCCCCCTCCCGCCCCGACTGACTCCTACGCGTCGTTACTTAACCTTTTTCCCTTGTTTTTCTTCTCTCGATATCGGGTTCTTCCTTGCTGTCCGCCGCCGCCGCCTTCTTCAGTTCATGTTCTGCCCTGTTTCTTCTCCTCCTCCGCTGCCCCGTTCTCGCCCCGTCCCGGTTGCTCTCAAGGTTTAGCAGCGGCCGGGATGAACCTTCCTGGCTGTACGTCGCTTCGCTTGTTGGGGATCGGGAGCGTGCTGACCCCCCGTCTCCACAGCCGTTCATCTGCGTGGAAGGAGCGGAGAGGGAAGGTGGGGAGGCGTGCCGGAGGGGGACTCGCTTATCGCCGCTTTGGGACACTAATAGTTTTAGACTTTCCGCGAACGGCTTCATTTTGGGGCGCACCGCTGCGAAGGAGCCTGCGTCATTAGCGATTCCTGTGATCTCGCCTGTACAAACCTATTTTCCGCTCTCTTGTCGTGGCGGGCTGGCTACATCTGTGCCGATTTCCGTGAACGGCGTTCGACCCGTAAGAAGGTGGGCTGAGCGAATGTCGAGCTGTTGATTCGGCAGAGGTCACGACCTTTGTGGGACCGGACGTCTCGGGTTTTCCGTTTTCTCACCATTTTAAGCTTGATGGGGTTTAGCGTGAGCGTTGTAGGGTGTTTCAGCAGCCTCTCATTTCCGATGCACTAATGATCCTTCGGGTGTTATTGTACCACTACGCAACTTTCGCAGCGAAGTTAAGCTTAGTGACCGTAACAAGGCCGATTGGCCACGGCTCTTCGAAGCAGTAACGGGTACAAGGAGGAATAGACACAAAAGGAAGATGTGGAAGATGTGAAGATGTGGAGAATATGTGCTCAGATGCCCGCATCTCAAGCCACACAAACGCAGATGTCTTCTGGAACTCGAATCAAGCTCGCCAACAGTGGCGCACCTGGAGAGGTGCATTTGACCACGCCTTATAAGACGCCTAACCAAGTCAATCATCTCAGCCAGTCAGTAGGTTCAATCAATCAATCAATCAATCAATCAATCAATCAATCAATCAATCAATCAATCAATCAATCAATCAATCAATCAATCAATCCTTACGGCGCACGCCCTAGCATGGTCGACTACAACAAATGGGCACGTACTGTGAAGCCTAGCAAAGTTACAGATCCAGAGTAGCACATTACCTAATACCTTGGTGTATTGGAGAGATAGTGAGAAAGCCTGCTTTCTCATGGTATGTTGAGGCTCGTGCAGCTAATAAACCCTAGCTTTATTTTAAATGCAATATCGCTGACACAGCGCCAATCTTCCTGAAAGGCCGAACCATTGCTGATAATTACCAGCAGGAATGCAATGCTTCCTTCAGGCATGTTCAAGGTGCCCTTTTAACGTGTAACGTCAAGGCCCGGGGTCGCAGAAAATCTGGCATCGTCGGAGTGGTTGACATTGAGAGAAATGATCCCATTGCTTCCCTGGGAGCAAGAGCGGAATGTTTTCACCGCTTGTTGGCGACGCACAAAATAATGAGCGTTGTGTCGTAACAATGGCGTCATTGTGTGAATCAAGAGCGTGACAAGCGTGACAAGAAATAAAAATCAGAAATCAAATAAAGCGGTGCGAACGGGGTCCGATAACGCTATCAAGTTCACGCTTAAAACCGGATCTTAAGCGTCCTACAACTTTTGTATACCTGGCCGGATGTATCGAAATTTGTTTATTGTATTCGCTATCTCACGAATCACTTCTGGTTCCTTTGCGTTTTCTGTTGTCATTTACCTTTCCTTCGGGAGCGCGAGCACCCGCACTGACCATTAACTCTAGCACGACTTGCAGCGTCGTAACCTTTTGCCATCCGAATTCTTGTATGTTCGGCGAGCTGTAAACTCGACAGAACCGCTGTCGTTCTTCCGCGAGAAAGGACTGCGCGTCTAACTGACCCTGTTCCTGCGATTGTCGTGAGAGAGCGTTTCCGAGTCCTTGACTGCTTTTTACTCGCGCTTTGACATGCACAGGTGATCGTTAGCGCGACCGGGCGCGTTGCGAACCCGGTGTTCGCCTTTGCCGGCTTCTGTCGTTTTTGTCGAACAATTCAACGGCATTGTCGTATACTTTCACGTGTCCCCGGTGAAGTTTTTTTTTCTTTTCTTTTTTGTCCGTTACCTGCCTCGGCTCTCTACGTAGACGTCATGTAGTCTGTAAATGACAAGAGCCTGCAGGTATATGAATGGGGCTAAGAAGACAAAAGAACACGTTTGTTTAAAAGAACTAGAGAGAGAGGAGGTAACTTTGGTAACTCACCCAACTCCATTACAGCCCCGAAAGACGGCTTGTAACCGAAAAATGATAAGAAATAGTAAAGAAAGCTTTCAAATTTCGCGCCACACGAGGGCAACAGTGACAATGGGCCTCCTTGATTATCAGTCCCGGATCGTCCGCGGACTGCCCGAGACGCGATTCGGCGCTCGATTTTCCCATGTATTCCTATGAGGCTTTCGGCGCGAACGCAGTCTTCGGACTGCCGGCAGATCGTCCAGGACTAGTAAATCGATGAGGCCCATTATAGATAGAGCACTAACAAGGCTACCAGTGTGTTATCTGCACGTTAGCATTAAGCGAACACGATCAAATGGAAGTATAGTCGCCTCTACAATCACACAGTCATATTCCTTGACGCGCTGGCTGTGGGTTCGCGGCCGCCAATCGCACAAATTCCAAGACCATGTGACGTCATAAGGACCTGTAGTGGAAGTGGGGGGTGAGTCGCCACAGCTTCATCGTTTTCCTTAACGTCCATCGGAGGTGTTGCAACTTTGCGTTAGAATTGGTTAAATGCGGTCGTTTGGATGCACCAAACTTGCATTTTCTCTTCATAACACTTTAAAGTAACGAAGCCGGTTGTGGCTACTTTAGGGTCGTAGAAGCTTACACAGAAGCGAGTGAACCTTTTCAGCGAGGCATAACCCCGTTGCAGCGGCGTTGTGAAAAAGAAGAAAAAGAAAAAAGAACGAGAAACTCGGTTCGCGTGCGTGCGAGAATACCTCGGTGGAAACGCGAGCATTCCCCCACGTGTGGTTCCCAGGATTAAGGTTCGTAATTAAAGGGCGCATAGCGCGCCGCCTCCTGCGCAAACGGCCGCGCGTCGTTTCCTGTGCGCAACCACCCGGTCAAGTGAGCGTTCTTTCGCCGCCGCCTGCTGTGGTCACCTTCGCCGTTCCTGGACCCCTTTTCTTCTCTCTCGCTCGCCCCTTGCGTTTCTTTCGCTGGCCCCAGTGGCCTGCCCGGTTGTCCGGGCGCATGACGGATGAGACGAGACAGTAGCCGCCGCTGCCGCTCTCAAGCTGTTCTTGCGTGCTATGTGATGCCGCCGCCGCCGCCGCCGTGCTAGTGGATGTCATCCACGGCGGTGGGCTGCGCTGCTTCACTGACCCGCCATCTTTGTCTCTCTCCCCCGCTTCCCTTTTTCTTGTCTTCGTAGCCGAATTCTTTCTTTCTCGTCGCTGTATTACTTACCGTCTGCTACGCCGCGCCGCAATTCAGTCATTTCCTGCCTGTTTGTCGTGGTCTGGCAGGACAGGAACAGGAGAGGCTTGCGGGCTATCTGGACTCTTTGCCGGCCGCCACGAAGCTGCGCATGCGCGTCCTTTTCGGCGGCTGCCGAGGTCCGCAGTAGTCCCGCATTGTCTTGTTCTCCCGGCTTCCGTGGGTCGCCGATGCATATTTATGCGGTCTCCAATGTCACAAGCGTCATCAGAGAGTTGTCGTTTTTCCTCCGGCTGTTTCTCTCTGTTCAAGTTTGTTTCTGTGGCGGTAGCGTCAACGACTGACTCGTCCCAGTACCTGCAGTTTGCTTGCTGGCCTGGCAACCAGGTTGCGCCTGCTCGCCGCGCTTGAAATTGAGTGCAGGAAGAACTTTTAAGAGAAGTGACGATTCTCGCTGGAACTGAACGGGGCGCGAAATTATAGTGCAGGGTAAGACAATAGCGTACGGAATTAGTATACCCTACTGAATAGCGAGGCACGGGCTGACGAGTGCTCGGTATTTTCTTGGTATTTTTAATGCGTTGCGCGTTATGCGCCACACATTACGGCCAGCTCCTACAGCTCCCCTGTTTAAAAAAAAAAACAAAACGCCTTGCTTGATAAGTTAGTGGCCCCGGAAGGCAATACAAGGACTGTATTCAAAGCTCATGCTTCGGTACAACTATAATTGGCTACACGAACTGGGCGTTCGGCCGTGTTATTTGTCTAATTAACAACTTCGACGAAGCTGCAAAAATGAATTGATTCATGCAGAGTGCGTATACTCGTAAGCGTGACATTACATTTCCATATTTCTATGACATTTGTCATTATTCCTGAATTCATAAACTATGATTGCAATTAGGAATATGTGCATTTATGTTGAGATCTGTGCATTCATCTGTACATCAAATGTGTACTACGTTGATGCGATTTGGTATGTGCACATTGATATTTCGGTGAGCCTTAGTCAAACAAAGAAGAAATACATTGGATTCTGTTCCATCGTGTCTAGCCCACGACCTGTACTTGCATTCAATGCAAGGTGTCAATGGCATGATACGCTTTTTTTTTTCAGGTGCTTGTATATAGTCTCCGTGCAAACCCTGAGCTTTGTAGTTGGGTCGCCATTTTACTGTACATAGACACTTCAACCATCGTTCTTTTTTTATTCATTTACCGCGTCGGCTCTGGTGTACCATTTTCTACCCATCTGCAAGAGTTCGGAAGAAACATCTGTCTGTCGTCGCGAGTTAAGAATTGACACCAAGGACGGCACGTTTCTCACTCCCCTCTCTCTTTTTCGCCGTCAATGCAAACTCGTTATAAACGAAGTCTCCCGGCCGCATGACAGGCAAGCTGCAGTGTGCGCTCTTCTTCCAGGAACAAAAGGTTTCCTCCTCGTCGCCCGGAGGAGGAAGGGTTAAAGAAGCGACGAGGCTGCAAACATTACCAATTAATATAATTGGCTTCGGCGGGGACACACGAGCGGCTTATTTGTTTGCCGCTCCGGCAGCGGCCTGTTTGTTTGCCCAGCTCCACCCGCAAGTGGCTGGTAATTATCAGACGTCTATACTGCCTGCCGCCCAGCTATGCGAAACTTAACAGATTTATGCATTCGCGGCCCCGCTTGCAGTGCGCCGCCGTTCCCCTTTCCTGTCCTGTCTTGCATCGCCTTATTGGATCGTCCCCGCTTTCATGAATATCGCCGCCCTCCGATTTTCTTCTTTTTTTTTTCTCTCTCTCCCGTTCACTTCTTCTTCTTCTTTCTCGTCCGTTCTTTCTGGCTGCCGGGCGGCTTCCCTTTCTGCCAACTCGCCGGCTCTCCCCCTCGCCCGTTTGTTTTTCTTGCTTGGTCGGCGTTGCTCGCCCGAAGGATGCTCGCCGATGAACCTCCTCATCCTCCTCCTCCTCTCGGCGAAATGCAAAACCGGTTTTGGATTTCGGCTCCTCTTACGAGAGGGCTTGGGATTGTCTCGCCCTGGGATGCCTCGGACAAGAAGGCACTGTATGGCTCGGAGCGGCCGTGCCTAGTTTTTGAGCTCGGGCAGCGAGAAGCGTCCGACCCATTTCCTGCATCATAAGCAATGGAAAATTAGAAAAGGAGAAGAAAAAAAAAGAGAGGTTATTTTGTTATTTTCTTTCGACCCAGTTTAGTCCGGCTGGTTTTCGAGCGCGGATTTATAGTAGTGAGCCCGAGCGTGGATCGGGGATGCAAATCGTTGCGGTGAAAACACGGGCCGCGTCAAAGAACGAATCGCGATTTCCCAGTCGAACGGAACTCTTGCAAATGACCTGTGAGATGCAGCAAAAGCTGAAAGCAGGTTTTCATCAGCCCAGATCACTGATGAAACTTGCCCGCCAACTCGTGAAACTTGCTCGCCAAGAACAAAAAGTCCGCCAAGCGGCGCCGAAGGTATGCACAAGCTTAGGTAGTACATTTGCATGAGAATGCCGCGGGCATTAGAATTGTCGAAGTGTATGTTCTCTACCTGAGTGACTGGCTAACCACCATATATTATTGAATATATTGTAGTCAGATAGATTTCCTTCCCGAAAAAGAAATGTAGTTCACCTTGACACCTTTGCATCGATGTAGCTTTATTCCATAATCATTCGCTAGCTTCCAGGTGGAGCATTTTTGTACTGAAACGTTTTCTAACGACATAAACTTTGATGTATCGCAAAGGTGGGGGGGGGGGGGTGAGGCCGTTACGATTCATCACGCATCACACATGGTTTAATGTGAGCATGCTGAGCCGCTGTTGCCCTCCTACAAACGTCAGTAGCCTCTCGTTCGTTTTTTCGCGGCGCGTATTGTTTACACGATAAATCCCCGCATTATCCTTTGCAGTACCTTCGCTCACTGTTATTACGAACCGCCACACAAGTTGCAAAGAAGGCCGTGCAACGCGTAGGACTACCGCGAAGCTCTCGTGCGCGGTTTGGCCGGCGAGCAGGCGGCACTTCCGCTCCCGTGGGGCGGTTCGCTCCGTCGTCTTCTTCTTTTCTCGAGAGAGGATGGAGAGGGCCTTGCCTAGACGACGCACGGCTGAGCGGCGATGGCTCCGCCACGACGGCTACCATTCTCTCTTTTTCTTTGCCCTTATCGGCTCCCCCCCCTTTCCCCTGGCGCGTTGTATTTACTTAGCTCCCTCTCCGGCCAACAACGTAACGCTACGGCGACAGCAAAGGCGGCGGGAGGAAGAAAAAGACGCTAAGTGCAAGGAGCTGAAAGCAGAGGCTCGCCGTCGACCGGCGGCAGCGACCGGAGAGGCCGGCCGTCCGGTCCGGTCCATTTTCGTGCGTGTGGCCGGCTCCGCTCGGCCCCAGGGCTGGCTTTAGCTTCGGCTCGTGCCAGGCGGCAGCAGCGGAACGAAGGGATGACGAGAGCGTCGGCTATGCCTGTGAAGATGGGCAGGCATTAGCTCTGTCGTCGCCGTCTTTCAGAAGACCCCCCCCCCCTGGTCCGCTTTAAATGTTTTGATGCTTATATGCATAAAAAAATGCAGCCGTTGAAGAACGGAGGGGCGAAGAGCGCAGATATCTCAAGCAGTCGCCCACAGGGCAGTGCGTGCACGTCATGCGAAATGACGGCACCGGAGCTCTTCTATAAAGGGCCCCTCGAAACGCAACTGCCTCGCCAGCAAAACGCGGCCAGTGCCGCTTCGGTGGGCACCTGGTCGCTATTGTGTTCCTGTCGACAGGACCAAGGACGTTTCTATTCCATCAGCCACTTAGTATCGACCGGTTTCGCTGGCAGAGTGACGCCGGGCAGGGCGGTCGGCAGGCGCAACGCGGTGGGGTGGGGAGCGTTTAATTAACGGCCGTCCACGGTCTTCCCTCAGCCTTCTTGCGAACCGTTCCTCGCGACGTTTGTCATTTTGCGCGTGCGCCGTCATTCCTCAAGACGCGGCGAAAAGCGTTGCGGCGAACGGCTGGATTGTTCTCCGGGCGACCTTGACGCCAACGAACTGCTGCTGCGTGAATCGTGTCGTGTCCATCACTCATCCCTGCCACTTTCTGTTGCTAGCCGCCGCCTCCTCACGGCGCGGGCACGAGACAGTTCATGCACTGCATGTGTGTGCAGGCCTATCGGCCTGCTATGCAAGAAGCCCGCAAAGCGGCCGTCAGTTCGATCGCCCGTATGGGTACACACGAGCTTGTGCCCTGTCCGTCACGCGTCACTGTGCGGGCGTACACGCGGAAGCCGTGAGGTTTGGGGAGACTTGTGCCAGTGCTGGATCAGGGCGAGGTTCAATAGCCGCACGCAGCGAGGATTCTGAGCTTGGGCAGCCGATTGGAACAACTACGTTGAGGCCTCAGAAAGTACATCTTTCATTCGCTCTGCGGAGGTACAAAGCCGTGACGCGGTTTCCTGAAATCCAATAAAATCGTCTGTAACCCAATGGCGGCGCGATAGACGCGCACAACCTCCACTCTTTTCTATTCGAATAATTTCTCGTTGGTTGTGGGGAATTGAGCTAGCGTACACATAAATACACCAAACTCTTGTTCTAACAAAATCGCTTTTACTTTTTTTTACATCGCGCTCTATTCGAAGTGTTTAATGGTCCCCACTGCAATGCACGAAAACGAATCACGTCCGCTTTATTGAAATATTGCTTACAACGAAGTCAATTTCCTCTCTCGACGATTTCCTTAACACGAGGGCTTACTGTAAGCAGTTTCGCGAAATTTGGAGCATGAAAGCTGGTGTGCTGTCGCTCTTGAAGCGCATTCGCAAGTCGGTGGTTTTTATGAACAAGTTTCGTCCTGCAGCGCGGCTTCTCTAATAACATACTGAACAGGTCGGATACGAAAGACCCGTAACAAGCATACAAATCCGAACGGACCGGGCGTCCAGGCACCTGCTCCGTGGTGGCATTCCTGCGGTGTGTCGCAGCATAGCGCCCCGCGCAATCGATGGAATCGCGGCCCTCCCGATGTCGTCGTCGTTTTCGGCTCGGTGTCGTACGTCGCGGAGCCTCCGCCGCGGGCCGTAAATCTCCGCCTAGTTGTCGCCGCAGGCTGCGTGGTTCCTTTGTCTCCGCCTTGGTCCCCGCACCGACAACGGGAGGTATCGAAGGTGGTGTCACGGCGGCCACGAAGGAAACAAGGGGGGCCGAAAGAAGAATGGGGCGCCGATCGCGAAAAGCGGACCTCGGGGAATAGCGGCCGTAATACTTAACCTGCCGCCGCCGCTGCAGCTGGAGGAGTGGGCTGGAAAAGATGCGGAAAAAGCGCTGGATGCTGCTGTGGGAGGAACGACGTCGCAGCTGCCGCCGCTGCGTTGCTTGTATACGGAACGCACGGCTGTGTCGCGGCATGCGCGCGGTGTCGGCCTCCGTGTACATCGCCCGTTTGTTCGGACCGCATTTTTTTCTTTTCCGGCAACGGCAATCGGGTCGTGCTTTCCCGGCTGCCTTGTTTATGATGAGCCGCCACAATACTCCAGAATTAGCGTGTGCCACAAGCTGAATGAGCCAAAGCCGCAGCAGTGTGCAAGCCAGCGGAAGAAAGGAAGAGAATGGAATGAAAACAACAAGAAAAGGAAGACAAGGTTCTTTTCGGGGGGAGAAACGGTTGATGAGTTGGTCGCATGCTCGTTCGTGGTGTGCGCAGATATGAGTGAAACTGTCTGCTTAGAAAATCTTTGCGGGTCCTTGTTACGTTAGCTGCTTGTTTGCTACCGTTTTGTTAAATGATCACTGACTTTCACGTGTACCCACCGTGACTTCCTGGAAGGAAACGTCACTTAATTAGCGTGGGCGTGATGTAAGCAAGAAAATTAGCAGTGGCTTAGCTTGGCTATGCCAGGATATCAGTAGCGTGAGCTAAGCTGGCTATTCTTAGGTTTTCTGGTTGTCTAGGATTAGCTGATTATCATGCTTACTGCTGCTAAAACGATTTCCAATCCGATCCAATCGCGGCGGCTCCGGCGCGCCAGCTGTGCGCCGTGAGACGTCACTGCTCCTCGCGCATGCGCAGCACGGCTCTCCAGGAGCCACGCGAAACTGCTCAACCTCGGCCAGTGTAGCTCACGCTACGAAAGCTCGAACTGTTGACTTCAGTCGCGAAGACGTAGAAAAAGAACTTTGAACAAGGTAGCGGCCTCAGAATGTTGTCAATGTTTCGACAAAGAAACTTGCGATTGCCGTGGTGTGCCGTGCGTTTCTCCCTCCTCTCCCTCCAGTGATTTGCGTCCTGAGACGAGGAGGCGAGAACCGCTCGGCTGTCCCGTAGTTTGTTTACCCTAATGGCCGGCAGCTGCCGATAGGTGCGCCTCCTCCTCCTCCCCCGCGAGCGAGGAGCCGCCGGGTAAACAAGCCTCGGCGTCCTCCGTCTGTCCGAGATCCGGTGTCGGCCGCAGCGGCAGAGCGCGGTTCGGACTCGTTACGCCCTCCCCCGTCCACTCTCTGTGCCCCAGGCTCGCAGATGTCCTCTCAAAACGAGCAAACACACGTCGTACGGCCTACTCGTGTTCGCGGCTGTGAGTGTGTGCGTGCCTGCGTCGGCTTGTGACTGGTGCGCGACCGGGGAGATAGCGGCGTCACATCTTAAGACGGAAGGAGCTCTCCGTGGTTGTTCTTGTTCGCGCTTTTATCTTACGGAGAGACGAAAAGTATACCGGGAGATGGCGGCGTCACATCTTAAGACGGAAGGAGCTCTCGCTGGGTTCGCTTGTTCCCGCTTTTATCTTACGGAGAGATGAAAAGTATGCATACAGTGCGCATGCACTGTCGTACGATGTCCTAAGAAGGCACTGTCCGTTCGTAACGACAGCATCATCGCCATCGTCATTATGATCCGCTCCTCACCATCCGACGCGGAGGGGTGTGGCACGACTGTCATCTCGGTCACACTCCTCAGGACAGGCAGTAGGGGCTGTTTTTTAGATGCACTGGCTGCATTGAGTGCAGGCTTAGTGCAGCGCGTGTACACTGCGATGGTTAGAGTGCAGTGCCGAGTGTAATGTACAGGTCAGTGCGTGTGCATTGAATCCAGGCCTCCCTGCTACGCCGCTGACGTCAGGTACCTAGTGCGAAACTGTGGTGCGTCTCGTATTCGAAACTCGAGCGTTTTACATCCAGTAAACTACAGTTCTAGCGATGTATTCATGTTATTCGGTTCGCGAGAGGAGAACAGAGTGGCGGCGTACAAGCTGAAAAAAAAAATCAGTGCGAGGTTTAGAACGCAGTAAAGAGTAACACTACTCCTTTCTCTTAAACGGTTGTTCCTTAAAAACCGGTAGGCGCAGCGACTTTGCCTACCGGTGCAAGTTGCTGTAAGGACTATGTGTAAATCGGGACACCGTGGATGTTAGAGGTTACAGCTTTGTTGTAAATAAAGAATAAGATGGGCGCAGGCAGGGGGCGATAGTGGTTTGGGAAGAAAAAGACGAGGCCGCGCCCTTTCATGATTGGCCGATGCCCTGACTGGGTACGTGTCATTCATACTTCAAAGGAACAACAGCAACACTGCCTCGCTCACAGTGTACTATTGGTTCCACAAAAACCGGCCGTCTGTGTCCTGCTTTGCCTGATTAATCCGCCATAAGCTATTCATGGTCTATTCTATGCACACACGTCGTTATTCCAGACGATACGCTATGTTGGCAAATATTCGGATTTTTGTTCTAATATTTGTTCGTCGTTCTAGGTGGTGGAAATTTCCACGTTTTTCTCTCTTTTCGATTACGCTCGCTCGGGACTGGTCCTCCAACCAGAAATTAGAATCGGCAGCAGGTGATCGGAGAGGGCGCCAAAAGGAGTATGAAGCTCGGAGTTTTTCTTGTTTTCTTTTTCCGGCGAGTGAGCCGAAACCCAAATAGGGAGCTAATATCCCACGCGGCGGAAGCGGTGCTACCGCTTCGCTTTGTTTACACACGCGCTCGCAATCAGGCTCGCTTTGGCCACTCGCTGCGCGAGGCAATGCATCCACGCACTTTTCACGCACGAAAGCGGGCTCATAGCGCTCCTCGCGTTGCTATTGCTGCCAGCGCCCCCTCGCGTTCTCGCACGAATGCGTCGCATTCCTCGGCGCTGAAAGCGGAGCGTACGCGCGCGCCCGTGAGATAATTACAAACGGTTCGCGTTTGATCGCGCGAGAAACGAATTTTTGTTCACGGATGCGATGGAATGCTGCGGGGCTCTACCTAAGTCGCGGGACTCTGCCGGCGGCGGCGTTACGTGTGTGTTCGTGCGGTGGGTGCGCGCCGCGCAATCGGTTAAACGGGGGTGAGCGCAGAACAAAGGCGGCGAGGGGAAAGAGCGTTGGTGAGCGTGTAATTTGAGAACACAGGAAGCAACCGGCGCGGCTATACCTCTCGGTTCTGCTGCTGCTGCTTCTCGCGAGCGGAGACGCCGTGTTTAGTGTAGTACCTGCAGACCGAGGCGACAGATCTCCGCGACCGTCCCCTCACCGCTCCCAATACAAGAGGAGGAGAAGGAGGAGGAGGATTTTTGGGACGCTCGATTTTCCGTGTCGTGCTTTTGTCGAGCGACGCTCTTTGGTTATCTTTTTGCTCTTCATCGTCTCATTTCGTTTTGGACGATGAGCTTAGCACTTCTGGCGCAGCCTTTTGTTTGTGGTGTCATCCTCACCTCCGCCTCCTCCTCCTCCTCCGGGGCACAGTTGGGATGTCGCATCCACGAGGCGACCTCGGCCACGACTCGCGGGAGTCTCCCTGCCTTGTCTCGGCCGTGAACGCGCCCACGTACATAAAAGCGTCCGCCGGGGCGATGAGAGAAATCAAACGTTCGCCCCACCGTCGTCCCGCTCTCTTCCGTCGGCACTGCTGCCTGATGCGGAACGAAACAGTTGTGTTCCGCTCTCCAAACAGACGTGCGTCGTCACTTTTGGTTCCCGCTCATCTCTCCCCCTCTCCCGTCCTTCTACGGGTGCCACTGCCGCCATTCTTTCTCCCGCCCCACCTCCCGTGTTGACTTTCAGTTCGTATCCCGCCGTGCATCCTCGTCCCCTGGCGCTCTCCAGCGCCACGGACAGTCCTAGCTTATCATTTTGTTACGTCGAGTTACGCCGATTCGGCTTCCTCCTTCGTCTATTCGCACTGGTCCCTTCCTCAGCGCTCCCCCACCCGCTGCCTTCCTTCCACCCGGGGTGTAACTTAATCAGAAACTCAAAGCGCGCTCCTCGCGATTGTGGGTGGTTCCGCTCTTCTATTTGCGTGAGCGGTCGCGTGTAATTCCTGGGCCCCCTTCTTGCTCCTCCGCTGTTCTTCCTTTCTCCGAGCTTTGTTTGACCTCTCTCGTCCGCTCGCTTATGTTTTTTTTTTTTCTTCTTCGGCACTTTCATGCTGGTCTTCTTTCATCCTTGGCGCTCGTTGCTCACTCTCTTTCTTCTCGGCTGCTCGGTTCGGCGAACTCTTATTGTCTGCCGCGCGCGCTGTCACTGGACGGACGGAGCTGAGAAGAAGAAGCGTGTGAGTGACCAGTTCCTGCGGAGGAGCGTGTGTCTTTATCTGACTCGGACAAGCTTGACCTTCCTTCATTCCGGCGCCCTCGCGTGCTGCTTCGATTCCTCCGCGCGGACATCTTTCTGCGTCTCTTTTTTCGCCATCTTCCTCCTCTTCCGTGCTTCCTCTCCCGTCACCCTAGCAGCTGTGGCGGAGCTTCTCTCGCTGGTCGTCCAGACGTCGTTTCTCAACGCCTTGCTCCGTTTTTCCCCCGACGCCCTCTCGTCTCTTCTTTCCGCTTGTCCTTTTCGTGACGGGCTTCGTTCCTCTCCGTGTGCTACCCGCGATTGCCGAGCCGCTTTCGTGTTCTCTCGGCCGCCTGCCTGGATCCTTTGTTCCCACCGTCGGCGATTATTTGCCCCCGCGAATTCTCTGCGCGACGCCACCGCCGCCGCGTCGTTTATTGCTATGTTTGCGCCGGCGCGTTCTCAGCGCTTGGTGTCTTGGTGTTTGGTCCTGGCGTTTCCACGCGCTCGTTTTTTTTTTTTTTTTTTTTCTCCCAGGTTATGAGTTAACTTCCTATCGTCCGCAGTTCGTCACCTCGAAGAGCTGCGTCTGGAATCGGCAGTAAAAGCGTACAGGAGCGTTTTAAAAGTGCACTGCTTTTCTGACCACTTGAACCTATCTTCGACAAAAAGAAAAGAGAGGGTGGCTAGAAACGCGGCGTCGTTAGCGTTGTGCCAGTATCGGCAAGTGGGGCTGAAAACAGTTTACCACGGGGCGGCAGCGGGTGACGAGCAGAGCAGATGTGTCGCGTTCGCCGTTGCTGCCCGGAGCAGCGGCCGGCTTTTTCGGAAGTTCGGTTACAGTGTACTACAAACCGCATCGCGTGATCGATCGCAACTTTTTGCGCTCGCCTCACTGCTTGGGATCATTGCCTGGGCGAAGGCCGCCTGTCCTCTGCCTACATCCCTAGCAGCTATCGCCGTCAAGACGAAAAGGCTTTGTGCGCTTCGTCATCAACAGCAGCAGAGGCCGGTCCCGTCGCCCGTATTGGCCCGTCGAGAAATGAATGAATGGGGGGGGGACTAAACTGATTAGTACAGTGAGAAAATCAATCAATCAATCAATTAGATATCGATTATCTGGAGGGGGACCATAAAAAATTCGTGTGCGTACCCTGAAGCCCGTGAAAAGCGTTGCATTCGCACAGAATAGCACATACCTGCGGTGGAGTATTAAACAGTGCTTTGCAAGCAGAAACATATATGCTACTTCCGCGCGATATTCCCCGGTTCGCAGAGCCAAACCGTGTGCCATTTTATTTTTCTTTCTCTTACTTAGTCGGGATGCCTGCTTGAGTGGCCTGTTGCCTCTCACCAGTTCAAAGCAGTGTCCGATCCGCCCCTCGGGGCCCCGCTCAATCCATTCCCCCGGTCTCCATTTGTTCCTGTAGCACCATTTTTCACTCTGGACGACCCGTACCGTTACCTGTCCGCGAGCAGTGACGCTGCGGGCCCTGTTTGCCGCCAGCTTTCGATGCCCTCGCTCTGCCGGCGGCACCCTTGTCGCCCCACGTGTGCGTGAAAGCGGGGCCGTGGCGAATAGGCCGTGGGACTGACCGGGAGGCGGCCGTTGCGTCGCTGCTTTGGCAAACGCCGCCGCATTAGCCGCTCCGCTGGCCGCTTCTCTGCCTGCCCGTGAAAAGCCGGATGGGAGGCGTCGACAGCTGGCTGGTCCTCGAAGCGCCCTTATCCCGTTTCCATCTGCTTGCATCGACCTCGCCTGTGGCCAGCGTTTTGTTCAGGCGAATTCCGGTTGCCCCTGTTTCTTGTTCTGTGGTCAACAAGCCGTCGCGTTTCACGATTAAATTGATTTGTCGTATTCCGCCACCTGTAGTTCCTAAGCTACGGTTTCATACACTCGAGCTCTTTGCGAGCACCCGTCGAAAGGCAGTGAGGGGGATCGGTCCGATCGGGGTCAAGACATTCGCTTGCGATGAGTCGTAGAATCGACAGGGGCAAATGAGTATCGCTAGCATAGGCTACTGTATTTCTTCTTGTGACAAGCAATTGACGCCCGTTAAAGACAGCTAATTGTCTCAAGACGTCTGCGTCAAGTTTCAACATTGCTTTCCTTTCGGTTTTGGAACGACGTTGCCGCGGGCAGTTCAGCTTGTGTGATAGTATGCTTCTTGTTGCTGCTATTCCATCTACTTTGGGGGACTACTCATCGAGAAACTGCCGACAGGGTAGCGCGTATTATCCGCTGATCACGTGTCCTGTGCTATACCAGTTCACGTGTATGTATAAAGGATTAAGCGCTTGCTATAATTTCGTCGTTTAAGGAAAAGAATGAATACGGAGGTAATGATGCTGCTTTGTAACACGCGCTGAGAAAAAAAGTAGAAACAGGAGGGCAGGAGGACTGGGAAGTTATTAAAAGTCTGGAAGTATTTGCCCAGCAAAGCCGCTTTACGGGTGCCAGCGACCACGAGGTGAAAGCCGGCCACAGTAGGCCAGTGTTTCCAGCTGATACGGCGTGAAGCCTCCCCCCAGCTCGCTTGACCCAGTTCTCTGCAGCCGCGGCGAGCGCTATAATCTGCTGCGCTGGGAGCGAGATATGGCTGTGTGAACGCGGAAATCTTTCCTGGAGGAGCCGCAATCGATTCGCTACGGCCCCCCTCCGCTCCAGGTCCCATACTTTCCACCCCGAGGAGAACGTAAGGCCGTGTCCGAGGTTGCGTCATCAAGCTGAGAATAATGACGTCTAGTAAACCGTCGTTATGATGACGTCCCCAGAGCTTCGTTACAAGCGATGCTTCGTTAAAAGCGATATGACGTGCTTTCTGTGGGCTGTAGTAGGACCATGAAACGCTTCAAATGAAGCGAATTTCGAATGAAGAAATTTCGTGTAACGGAGATTTACTCTATTTGCCTTTGCAGCGCTAACGAGAAAAAATACGCATCAGTGTGCGGATAGGCTGGAACGGTTAACGGACTCTACGGGTAGTACGCGTTCAAACGTTGCAGGGTTTTCTTGCCTCTTTAGACGCATAGCTGTCGGCCTTCGCATTTTTACGTCATTTTTATTTTGCCTACTGGCTGGCTGCTCTACCTGGTGTAAAAGAGGCTGGCAGCTGGCACTAGTGTACGCCGTTAACTGTAGAGTAATGCGGGCGCTCGTTATGCTTACAAGGACGGTTGTAAACGAGAAACTTGCTGCGTAGTCAAATTTCGCGGGGCCTGCCAGGCTACCGCGTTTATGCAGGTCGAACGCGTTCCAGCACGAATACGTGCCTTTCATGAAGTGTTCGCTAGACCCCCTGCAGGGGTGCGCTGTAATGTTAGCCTTTTCGTTCGCCGCTCCGGTGTTGCTTTGAGGCCTCATAAACATGCGTCCGTAAGCCCAAGCGTTTTAGCAGATTCCTTCAATACTCTGGTTATACTTGCTGGACTCTGACTATAGTTTCAGAACCTGGTCGATGATGTTTAGTGTGTGTGTGTGTGTGCGAGAGAGAGAGAGAGAGAGAGAGAGAGAGAGAGAGAGAGAGAGAGAGAGAGAGAGAGAGAGAGAGAGAGAGAGAGAGAGAGAGAGAGAGAGAGAGAGAGAGAGAGAGAGAGAGAGAGAGAGACTGTGTTTAATATGTACATCAAGGTCGTTTAGGACAGCTGACTACATACATGTCAGCTCTGACGCTGTAATTGTTTAATAACGGGCGACTTAGCCACTGCGTGTGGTGTTGCATACTCGCGTGGTCGGTCGTGCCAGTGTGCGTCGATGCTTGAGAAGACGACGGAGGAGGCCTCCTGGGTTTTCGCAGTCGTGGCCTTTCAGTCTTCTTTGCGACGGCGTCAAACTCTGCGTCCCCCATCCCTCTCCGTTTTCCGGCGACCGCCGCAGAAGCCCTTTTTTCCTCTACTCCTCGAGCGGCCGATATCCCCGGGAGTTTGCCGATGAGCCGCGCGCTGAAAAGGATTCTCGCGGGGCTCTGGCGTTGAATGTGGCCGCGGCGGCGGCGGCGCCGGCCTTTCAGTAGCGGCTCAGCTGCCGCCGTGCAGTGCAGGGCCGACGTGAGCCGGCGGCGCCCTTTTGTCCGGAAGCCTCTTTCCTCTCCTTAACGAGAGGAGACATCATCGTCGTCGTCCTCCTGCTCTTCTCCCTCCTCCTCCTCCTCCTATCGGCATTCCCCTGGTCGCCGTGTATTGGCGACGCGTCCTCCCCCTCCACCTTCCCCCCTCTTATCTTCCTCCTTCTTCCCATTTGTAAACAGTCGATGACGTGCGGCGGATGTTTTTCCAAGGCGTCTTTTATGGATGAGGGGGCCTGAGTGCCGCGTCGGGGTAACTCGCCGTCCAAGAGAGGTAACGTCGCGGAGAAGGGCGAACCGAAGGGAAGAGGAAAAGAGCCGGGAAGGACTGCCGGGAGAAAAGTGAAAGCGACGCTAACACGGAGGAAAGCATTTGCTTGGGATGCTGAGGCGTGCGTAGCTGTCAGTTGTCCTTTCCGAAGGCATTTGCGGTAGCGGAATTGCTGTTAAGTCGGGCTGGAGAGTTTTGTTGTTGAAGTATGGCGCTCGCTGCGGTGAGGCCCTGTCGTAGCCTTTTCATTTGTGTGTTACTCGCCCTGAAATGTAGATTCTTGGTGCATTTGGTTTCGAGCCATCGATGTGTTTATTTACTGGTCAGAGAGTGGTGCCAACGTTTGCTCCAACTGCTGAAAGAGATGGGAGGCGTTGTAGAACAAGCAAGCCCGGAAGGAAGCTGTGCTTGTTTTGTTTCCCTCTTTTACAGCAACGCTGTCCCGAATAGTTCCATCTCCGTGGGCAAAAACGCGTACTACAAAAGCACTCGTTTTCCAATGCCTCGTTCTAGAACGCTTCATGCTTCAAAGACACGGGACTTTTACAGCAAAGCTGTATACATCTACTCTACCGCCCAGTGGTTTCATTTCCATGGGCAAAAACGCCAAGGCATAAGACACCGAGCGCATGCGTCAGGCTTATCAGGCATACAGCATAGAGCTCACAGTTCGTTTAAGGAAACCGTGAAACAAGCGTCGAAACCGCATTATGGATGATAAGGCGCCTGTGAACAGTGGGACCCCCCCACCATGTGTTCCTGGTAGATATTATGTTTGCAGATTATCTTTGTAGGCTAGGTAGGACAAGCGACAAGCCCGCCGAGACGACGAGAAACTGTTCATACCCTCCTCCATCACCATTTGTACAACAGCTTTGCTGGACATCCACTTTTGCAGGGCGACCAATTTTTAAAAAGTTGCTAGCTGCTAGAAGTTTCTGAAAAGGAATGGGCGGGGCTGTATCTGCTGAGCGATTACAGGTGATAAAATACGCGTGATTGAAGAGCTCTAAGCATGTTACCTTTTTGTCTGACGTGAAAGCGCATCCAACCCGTACAGTATAGCACAATCTCCCCCTTTCAACTGATTACTGTGATCACATCGAACGTGATGCGATGCCCCCGTTCGAATCTTCAGAAGTAGCTGAAAAGGGTGAACTGATTCTGTCGTTTGACGGCGTCGAAACCTGCACCTGTCGCTGCTCCTGTCATGGATCAGGTAGGCGCGATTTGGCGATGTGTTCTCAAAGTGTGGAGCTCGGCGTCAAATTCGTCGCTTCTGATCGGGCTATCTGCCGCGTCACAAAACGGGACAGCTTGGAGCTCGTCTGTAGGAGCAGAAAGAGCTCGGGATCACTGGGGCCGAATCGAAGCTGGGGCTTGCGCGGGGAGGCGATACCGAGAGCTCCGCGGCGCGCTGTCAACGCGCGCGTCCCGTCATCCTCGGAGCAATCGCGAGAGCGGTGTGAGGGTGGGAAATGACGCGAGACGTGTCGGAAGAGGCTGCAGCAGCGGCGGCGGCGCGGACCCTCGATGGGGATGAATTCGGTTTTGAAAGCACTCGAAAACGATTTGTCTTTTCGGGGAGGAGGGGGCCCGGTATTTTTAGACGAAAGTCGGCGCCACCCCCCGTCTCCCGCGCATCGCTCACTGGTGGTGTAGCATCAGTGCCCAGAACCTTTCTCCTTTCCATTCACAGCCACTCTCATTTCTCGGATTCAGTTTTGTTTCTGCTCGCATGTGCGATCGCAACGATGCCCTCCACCTCTCACCCTCCCCGATGCGTGAGTGCTCCTTTGGCACGATTCGGCCGTGTCAGTTTCTAGGGCTGCGTTGAGTTGGTGGCATTATGAGAATACTTCTCCTGTCGTTGCAGGTTTTTGAGTCACCTCGGATCCAGTGAAGGGTGATCATCGAGTCCGTCCACAAGTGGATGCTGTCGATATGAAGCTTGAGGCTTGACCCGATGAATTGGCAAAGTCGAGATGCCATCAAGGCTCCCATCAGCTCCAGCCTTGCCAATGTGATGGGCTTCACTGGTGCCACGCGGCATTTGGCCATGATCAGGGTGCAGGTTCGTTCTCCTGTGCTGCTCTCTGTGCACAGGTATGCAGCCGCACCGTACGCCTTCTGGCTGGCGTCGCAAAACACGTGTAGTGTGCGGTGCACAGGGTTCCCTCCGATATTTCCCTCGTACGTTCGGGGAATGCTCATCTCACTGAGCAAAGGTATCTCCTGGCACCACTTCGTCCATTCGATCAGTAGATGGTCGGGTAAGGGATCATCCCAGGCGATGTTTGCCTTCCAAATTTCCTGGAAGAGTGTTTTTACCCTCACTGTGAAAGCTGACAGGAAACCAAGTGGGTCGTACAGCCGAGCGCTTGTCTGTAGGACGAAGCGCTTCGTGTTTCTTTGCTCCGCAGAAAATTTGATGACAGGATCTGGAGCAAAGGTTAGGAGGTCTTCGTTAGGTAACCACGTAAGGCCGAGAACCTTTAGCAGGTTGGCGGATTGACCAAGAGGTACTTCGTTGAGGCTGTCCTGCGCGAAAAGTTCTCTCATTTGGCTACTGTTAGACCCCCACTTGTGCAGGCGCATCGATGCTGCAGCGAAAATGCGGTTAACCTCGCCGTACACCTTTACCGCTTCCTCTTCGCTGGAGGCGCCGCACAGCACGTCATCGACGTAGATGCAGTTTTTCAGCATCTTCGCTGTTTCTGGGTATTGCTGCTCCATTTTCTCAAGGTGGCACTGCAGCGTTGCCGCCAAAAGGAAAGGGCTTGACGTTGTCCCGAACGGCACTCGAGTCATCCTGTATGCAGCGATTTCCGGCAAGGGCTTGTCATTTTCGGGCTTACGAGCAAACCACAAAAATCTAAGCGCATCGCGGTCTTCAGGGGCGACACTTATCTGCAGAAACGCCTTTTCCGCATCAGCGACGAGTGCGACTGGGTGGCTTCGGAAATTTAGCAGCAGGCGCACGAGGTCTGGATTTAGATTTGGCCCACTGTCCAAGTTGTCGTTCAGCGAGTTTGCGTCCGTACTGTGCGATGACGCGTCGAACACGATTCTGAGCTTGGTTGTCGCGCTGTTGTCTCGCAGAACAGGTTGGTGCGGCATGTAATAGGTACGCTGATTGCCGTTGTGTGGATCAGTGGGCGCTTCCTCTGCTACGCCATCGTCAATCAGTCGCCGCATCTCGGTGTCGTACCTTTCCATGAGTTCCGGGGCTCTGTTGAGCCTTTTTGTCAGGGAACGAAATCGTTTCTCTGCCACTGCGCGGTTGTCTGCCAACCTTACGTTATTCTTCCACGGCAGCTTCACCTGGTAGCGGCCGTTAACTGTCTCGATGTTGTTCTTGAATTCGTCCCTAACCTGACAGTTCGAGGGATTTTGTGTTGTTTCCGACACACCGACGCCCTCTAGCTCCCAAAACTGCCTCAAAATTGGCGCTGTTTCTTGGTCGGCTACTGTCGTACGTAGGACGACCGCGTGGGCACAGTTAACCAGCTGACATGTTGTCGAAGTCTGACCCTGAACTGCCCAACCGAATCTTGTCTCCACTGCCATGAGTTTGTTTTGCAGCTTTCTTACAGAGCCCGTAATGCACTCCCAATAATAATCAGAGCCAACAAGGATTCCGGTGCTCGCGTTCGTTAGTACTGTTGTGTCGTCACCGAGTGGGCAGCGAAGTTCTTCTAGCGACTTGCGAATTTCGTCGTCAGGGCAGGGAATTTGTTGCTCGCAGATTGAGGGTGTTTCCAGCGCCTCAATTACCCGTTCCGTGTTTGCATTATGCCTGCTGATGAGGCGAACCTCAACCACCCGGAATGTTCGTGCGTCGCTCTGCCCTCCAAACACTCCAATCGAGAGTTTCTCCGTGCGGAGCGGCCGACAGCCGAGTCTCTGAGACAGCTCCTCCGTAATAAACGATCGTTGGCTGCCGCTGTCGAAAAGAATTCTTGTGATACTCTTTGTGTTCTGTCCACTGCTCCACGCTGTCACAGTCGGCATGAGTACGGAGGGGCGATCGGTTGTGTTCTCGGATGCATGCAGAGAGATGGGAGCGTTAAACACCTCCTTCACCTTCGTTTCTTCGCCATGCGCATGCATTTTTCTCAAGAACTCCGGGTCGCACATCGTCGTTGCGTGTCGTCGTTTGCAAGCTTTGCATTCGATGCTTGCCCTACAACGCTTTGCAAGGTGTCCGCGCTTGGTGCAGCGGAAGCACCTGCCTTTCGATGTTAGTATGGCCTTCTTTTCCCTCAGGTCTATTTTTGCGTTGCAGTCGGGAGTGTCGTGTGCCTTCGATTGACAAAGTAAGCACTGTGTGTCGGACGACGTCCCGTGCAAGGCCGCTACCGTTGGGGTTCTAGGGGGGCCCTTGTCTGATGCCGCGTGATGCTTGCGAAAAGGAGGCGGGGGCTTACCGTGGTTGTCGTCGGGTCGGCTTTCCGCTGCCCTCTCACGGCTCTCCAGCTCTCGTCGGTAGAAGTGGAGGAGAGATCGGAGTGGAGACCCTTGAGATGATGCTGATGAGCCGGTTGATGCAGAGTCGCCGTTCGCTGATGCTGCACTGCTTGTCGCGTCACTATCCTCGGCTTGTCGGCGGTGATAATCCAAAATCATGTCCGCTGGAAGCACACGTAGCAGCACGGGGTAGAGCATTGCGCTGTACGACTCGTCCGCCACACCTAACGACTTGAGTCCTCGCATGTGCACCTGTAGCCTGTCGTAAAGACGCCGCAGGGCGGGCACATTCTTTGACGACGTCAAAGGCTGCGCGTCGATGAGGCCTTGCATGTGCTCTTGTATCAACGCCGCCGGACTGCCGAAACGCTGCTGTAGAAGATCGACGGCGTCGCTGTAGCACTGGGCAGTCGCTGGGAGTCCTGCAATAGCTGCCGCAGCATCTCCGGTGAGCAGGGACCTCAGGTAGTGGAATCGGTCGCTTGCAGTCAAGTCCGCATTCTTGTGCACTGATTGTTCGAATTGTTCCCAAAACGGTTGCCAATTTTTCCGCTTGCCGTCAAACCGAATGAGTTCTAATTTTGGCAGCTTCGTTTTTGGGGCTGAAGTTTTCTGCGGTTGAGGCTCGTTGCTGCTCGTACTTGGAGCCTGTGCCTGACGAGGAAGACGCTGCGTCTCGATCTTGTGCTTGAGCCTGCCCAAGGAATTGGCGATCTTGTCCGAATATTCCAAGACCTGCTCGAACTCTTCGTCAGCGTCCTCATCTGTCAGGCACCGCTCGATCGCCGCGTCCACTTCTGACAGCTTGAGGCTGGTTGTTTCAAGGCGCTGCAGCATCGCCTTCAATGCGTCGACGGTCGGCTCGGCGCTGGCCGCAAGGCATTCGTCGATTTCTTTAACGATGCGGGTTACCTGTGATCGGATGGCCCGTCGTTTCTTTCGTTGAATCTCCATGTCGGTGCTTGAAGTGGAGTCGGTGGGGTCCGGTCGATGTGGTAATCCGTTCCGGGTTTCGGCAC